>NC_091218.1:25286399-25338899 GCF_040958095.1 Procambarus clarkii | reverse complement strand
ATTGGAGGGAATGTAGGTCCCCTCCAATACAGTTTCTGTGTGCTTTTCTCCTACCACCCCCTTCCCTTTTTTTTTTTTTTCCTTTATTGTGTATTTAAAGGTTACAAAACATACAAGACAAATGCCTAAAGGTTATGGATCTCTTGAAGCTCCTCCGCTTCTGGACAGGAACCGAGGACGCAGCAAGCATTTCCCCTCTGGATCGCCACACTGAGACGCTGAAACAAAAAACTGGAAGCCCTTGGGTCTCTGGTGACGTCAATGAGCTTGGAACCCAATTCCTTGAGAAATCAAGGCACTCTTGCCCCATGGGCCATGCGTCTCAGACGCTATGGGAACAAAGAGGTATTGACCTTCCAGTCGCCTGTACTTGAGTGATTTTGCTGTTTCCCTGTGGTTGGCCGCCCCACCTGCTGATCAGCTCCGAAGTGTACATAGGTGTCAGCCAGGGTGGATACACATGTGTAGTCCCACACCAACTGTCTACCCTCCTTCCATGAGTATATGGTGATGCTATCAGGGCGAAGTGGGGGGAAATCCGGGTTTTGGACCCCTAGGATGCGAGGTTCTCTCTCCGCTGGGCACCCAGCTGAGACGAGGCTTCTCTTGATGATGTCATTGACCTCGCTGTGTCTTGCATGCCAGCCCTTTGTGCTTCCGCAATGCAACCCATGCAGTCCGTATTGGTCTGCTTCCACCCTGTTGCAAATACACTTGTATTCAGTGTGAATTGGGGCACCAAGGCGGAGGGCCACTGCTACACGAAGGGATTCTGGATCTAGGCGCATGCCCATTGCTGACATGGGTACTGCCAGGAGGAAGTCTCCTGCATGGGGGGCACGCACTGCTCTGAGGCGGGCTTTCTCCTTGTCTGATGTTGCGACGCTGAGCATGGCATCAGCTACTTTTTCCACTAGAGGATGGTCCCAGCCGGACTGTTTGTGTTGTTTTGTTGGCTCTATAATGGTGGCTGGGGCTGCAAGAACATCCCACTGATTTGAACATTCAGTGAAAGCAGGATCGTGTATTCCTGCTGAATCTCTCAGGGTTGCACGTAAAATATCTCTGACGAGGTCGTGCGATGCATGAGAGGAGGAAAGGAAGGCTGGTAGAGCAATTTGGGAGGCTGTGCGGACACCAAGGCCGCCGAGTCTTACAGGAAGGGTTGCTTGCTCCCACTGAGAGTCGTCCAATGGCAGGTTCAGGACTTTCACCAGCATGGATCTGAGAAGGGTGTCATACACATTTAACACTTTCGCTCACCCCGCGCGCCACCCCTCGACAGGGCGATATGGGCCCCAGCGTGTCATGGAAGCGCGCGTTAATTCCGAAAAGTGTATACTCTCTTCAACTTTGTCACCTCAATTCTCCCTCTACGAGATAAAATTTGGTACCATTGTGTTCGCAATAAAATTCTCTACAGCACTAAATGCATATAAACTCCAAAAGCCCGGCTAATTACCCGCAGCAAACAGAGAAAGTGCGAACGAGTTACCCAGGAGCGCGCAAACGCGATAAAATGTTTTCACTATTTTCACTCTGGTCACCTCAATTTTTGTCCTAGGTCTTTCATTTTGGTCTCAATGGGTTCGTAATAAAATTCTCTAGAGGAACATTAGCATATAAAAAAAAAACCTGGTCACGCTCCAACCGCCGACGAGTTGAAGACGGGCCACGCGTTAGCCGTGAGTGAGTGCTCAGAGGCCTTCTTGCTACACTCCAAATTCCCACCCTTTTCAAGCCTTTCTTTCGCAATTTTCTTCCTGGAAGGGCCTTGTTCATGATTACTATCCATCGTGGAGTAAGCGTAGATAGTTTCTAAAGCCGCAGTAAGAAATATAGCCACGGGAAATAGCCGAAATGTTCACACGTTTGAGATGCGAGGGGAGGCGACATTGGTCACAACAGTGGAGCAAAGACAATGGGCCCACGGGGTGTGCCAAGCCGCCTGAGGGCCACGAGGCTCACCAAAGAAAATGGGAAGACATCGGCGCACATTTTAAAACCAGTCCCCAAAAAATCGGATAAAAACCTGATTTTTGGCGAATTTTTAAAGTGGATGACGCAATGCTGCGTCATCCCCGGCATTACCGCCAGTAAACGGATGACGCAATGCTGCGTCATCCCCGAGCGAAAGTGTTAACTTAGGGCTGCTGTAGGATGGAGAACATCTCAGAAAGTAGGTCAACTTAGGGAGAGACAGGCATCTTATAAGGAGAAAGAGAGCATCATGGGCATCAATCTTGTCAATCCTGTCCAGCATTCTCTTTAGGTCAGTGATTTTTGCAGCCAGGACCTCCTCGATTGCTCGTGGGCCAATGGGGGCACCCAGGAGAGTGCAGTCCGGTGGCTCGACAACGAGAATGTCTGGAAGAACATTTTGTATTTGCCCAGTGATGTCTGGGTTGCGGGAGATTATTTCACATTTGGATGCATTGAGAATGAGGCCTAAGGCTGCTCCCTGCTCCTGGATTTTCCTTATATCCTCCAAAATGGTTTCCGGAGTTCCAGCTAGAGTGCCATCATCCAGGTACCAGATGTTTAGCTCGCTTGTCAGACTATCAGTGACCTCTTTGATAGCTAGGCAGAAAAGGAGGGGGGCTAAGGGGTCACCTTGTTGGACACCTTCACAGGAGTTTATTTCATGCTCCCCAAAAAGAAGCTTAGAGTCCCCACTGTAGCACGATCGGATGAATGGGTAAAGGGGACGGAAATGGTTGTGTACAGCCCTAAGGACAGCGTCTCGTCTGACTTGATAGAAGGCATTTTTGAAGTCAAGCTTTACTAGTGCCTTCTGGTCCGGGAGATCAGCAATGTAAGCCCGCATAAAAATGTATTTGTATGTTAATATCTTGGAGGGTGGGGAATGGATTAATTCCATTCCCTTTATTTCTTATGGGAAAATCGCTTTGACTTACGATATTTCAATTTACGATCCGTCTCTGGGAACGGATTAGCATCGTAAGTCGAGGCCCCATTGTGTGCGTATGTGTATGTGTATGTATGTGTGTGTGTGTATATATAAACAGTATATATATATATGACAGTGTCAGACCACGGAGGAAAATTGAAACAGGAATTTCCTTAAGTACTTTCGTATACTAATACTTCTTCAGAAGGAGTGGTTTTACAGGTCGAGTACTGGACATAAATAGGCAGGAGAGAATGGTGGAGTGAAGTGAGGTACAATACGTGGACACTGCAGAGGGCCTATTGGCCCATCCGATGCAGCAACCACACACAGGCCCACACATGGATAATCATAGCATAAAATAGTAAATATTTACAATGAATTAGTGAGACAAATGTGTTCCAATGATCCTACTTAAATTGCCCTTTAATTCATCTATTAAAAATGGATCTAAGTTATATAAACCACTGCTAATGTTCAAATTACTTTCTTTTGTGATCTGTATCAAAGCAGATTCAATTATGTTTCTGTTATAGGTGCTTTTACAATTCGTTACTGAAGAAGCCATCTCCCAGTCAATTTGGTGAGCATTTTCTGACAGATGAACAAACAAAGCACTAGACAATTGTCCATGACTTACAGAGTATTTATGTTGCAAAATTCTACATTTCAAATCTTTAGATGTTTGCCCAATATAGAATATAGTTGGGTAAACATCTAAAGATTTGAAATGTAGAATTTCGCAACATAAATACTCTGTAAGACATGGCCAATTGTCTAATGCTTTGTTTGTTCATCTGTCAGAACAATGATTATATATATATATATATATATATATATATATATATATATATATATATATATATATATATATATATATATGTCGTACCTAATAGCCAGAACGCACTTCTCAGCCTACTATGCAAGGCCCGATTTGCCTAATAAGCCAAGTTTTCATGAATTAATTGTTTTTCGACTACCTAACCTACCTAACCTAACCTAACCTAACTTTTTTGGCTACCTAACCAAACCTAACCTATAAAGATAGGTTAGGTTAGGTTAGGTAGGGTTGGTTAGGTTCGGTCATATATCTACGTTAATTTTAACTCCAATAAAAAAAAAATGACCTCATACATAATGAAATGGGTAGCTTTATCATTTCATAAGAAAAAAATTAGAAAAAATATATTAATTCAGGAAAACTTGGCTTATTAGGCAAATCGGGCCTTGAATAGTAGGCCAAAAAGTGAGTTCTGGCTACTAGGTACGACATATATATATATACATACATATATATATATATATATATATATATATATATATATATATATATATATATATATATATACATACATATATATATATATATATATATATATATATATATATATATATATATATATATATATATATATATATATATATATACATACATATATATATATATATATATATATATATATATATATATATATATATATATATATATATATATATATATATATATATATATATATATATATATATATATATATATATATATGTCGTACCTAGTAGCCAGAACTCACTTTTTGGCCTACTTTGCAAGGCCCGATTTGCCTAACAAGCCAAGTTTTCCTGAATTAATATATTTTTTCTAATTTTTTTCTTATGAAATGATAAAGCTACCCATTTCATTATGTATGAGGTCAATTTTTTTTTATTGGAGTTAAAATTAACGTAGATATATGACCGAACCTAACCAACCCTACCTAACCTAACCTAACCTATCTTTATAGGTTAGGTTTGGTTAGGTAGCCCAAAAAGGTAGGTTAGGTTAGGTTAGGTAGGTTAGGTAGTCAAAAAACAATTAATTCATGAAAACTTGGCTTATTAGGCAAATCGGGCCTTGCATAATAGGCTGAGAAGTGAGTTCTGGCTACTAGGTACGACATATATATATATATATATATATATATATATATATATATATATATATATATATATATATATATATATATATATATATATATGTCGTACCTAGTAGCCAGAACGCACTTCTCAGCCTACTATGCAAGGCCCGATTTGCCTAATAAGCCAAGTTTTCATGAATTAATGTTTTTTTGACTACCTAACCTACCTAACCAAACCTAACCTAACTTTTTCTGCTACCTAACCGAACCTAACCTATAAAGATAGGTTAGGTTAGGTTAGGTAGGGTTGGTTAGGTTCGGTCATATATCTACGTTAATTTTAACTCCAATAAAAAAAAATTGACCTCATACATAATGAAATGGGTAGCTTTATCATTTCATGAGAAAAAAATTAGAGAAAATATATTAATTCAGGAAAACTTGGCTTATTAGGCAAATCGGGCCTTGCATAGTAGGCTGAGAAGTGCGTTCTGGCTACTAGGTACGACATATATATATATACATACATATATATATATATATATATATATATATATATATATATATATATATATATATATATATATATATATATATATATATACATACATATATATATATATATATATATATATATATATATATATATATATATATATATATATATACACATACATATATATATATATATATATATTGTGACGATAATCTCCTTCAAGAGATTGAGCCTGCTCTTCCCTCCAAAATTACGTCTTCACAACTATATAAAAGACTATGGAAGAAATGTCCAACAACGACAACAAACACCAGCAAGGCTTGCCAGGGTGAGCAGAAACGTATGCAACCAGCCACCTGTTCGAACTCCAACCACCAAACTACCCGTTGATCGCTACGACTCCGCTGATTGGTCGCCGGTCTGGCTGCACCTGCCTCGCCCCCCCCCATACTACCCGATGTCTGGGGTCGCCCCAACATCAGTCTTCAGAATGTTCCGTGCTTTCGTAGCCAGCACACCTCCCAGCTAGACTCTAGAGTGTACTGAGAGAGGTGGTGGCTTTAAGCCAATATTCCAGCACCTCCCACTTACCTGTTGTATTGCACTTCTTGTTATTTTGCCTTAACGTAACTTTTCATTTTGTCATTTAAGAATTCTTATTATTTTGATTCATTGATTTTATTATAAGAATTTGTTTGTGCATTATTTTCATGTTTTGATTTATTTAACGTAATTAAAATTTCATTGTTAAAGTTTTACTTGTGTTTTGTGTGTCTTCTCCTTACCTTACCACAGACGAAGTTCCAGTTTTTCTATTTTTTTTTTATAACTATGTGACGAGGCCATACCCCTAGCCTTAAACAGCCGAACACCAACGCGTTACCGTCACAAGTTATATGGGGGCCTGTCCTAGGAGCTTCACTCAGGTACTGGTGCCAAGTGGTAATTTATGGTAAGCGTATTTAACTTTGTTAACGTAGCTTTACTATTTTTCATTCAATTTCATTTTTTATAAGGTGCGGTGTATTGTGCATTACGAGAGTAACATATAGTGAAGGTGAGACAACTTTGGATTACGTGGTGACTGTAGGCCTCAGTCATACTCTTAATTGGTCATCTCTCCCTCCATGTTATTACTCGTATTTACCATCTATGTCCCTTGAATATTTCTCATTCTGACAGATCATCATATTGGTACCCTGGTACTGTGGTCTGCCCCGGGTCAAGAGTACCCAATCTTCTGCAATCTGACTGTAGGAGGACAAAGAGGGCCATAGTTCCTCTAGCTCGAACTTTAGTTGCTGAATTGGGACCTCAGCAGCAGTTCTCGTCACCAGTTGACACCTCGCACCCCTACACGTCAGTCAGAGATGATGATACATACAACGGTAGGGAATTAGCTTATTTTTTCAGAGCACAAAAGTTCGCTAATTCTGTAAGTATCATATTAAATTCAGTGGGGAAAACTTGCTTTATGTCCTATAGAGACTTGGCAAGGTATGCCTACATCCTTGGACTACCAATTTTACTTTTGAAGCATTTAACTGTTTCATTTGTTTTCGAAACTTTGTTTCATTTGTTAGTAGGATTTTCTTGCCCTTATTCTCTTACATGAGTACCGGGTACAAGATTTCCTGCGCCCTTGATTTAATTTAATCATTTAATATCTTTCACTTAACGTTAATTGTTAAAGATCACACAGGATAGGTACCAGTTGCCACGTTGTCCTGTTTCTGACATTTCATTATTGAACATTCGTGTACCTTTATTTGCTAATTTCACCATGTTTCGTCTCCAAACTTTCCGTGCAAATCCAGCAGGTGAAATAGGGACTTTAAGTCGTGCCAAGAGGACTGAACTACAAACTCTTGCACATGAGTATCAACTAGAAGTTCCCTATCAAGCCAACAAAAATGACCTACACAACCTGTTGCTGGATTACTATTTAGAGCAAGGTAAGATAGACTCTGAAACTCATGAAACTTACTATATTGCAGAGAAAACTGACTTGGCAACGATGAAACTTAAACTAGAGCTGGCCAAGATTGAACGTGAGCAGCAAAGAGAAGCAGCTGCCATACGAAGAGAAGAACAAGAACGCGAAGCTGCTTTGAGGAGGGAAGAACAAGAACGAGAAATCACCCTCAGAGAACGTGAAGCTGCCTTGAGGAGAGACGAACAAGAACGTGAGGTTGCACTACTCCAGGAGCGGGAACGAGTACAGCTTGAAACCAAACGACGCGAGTTGGAGATGCAACGCGAACATGACAAGCAACAAGCGACTCTGGCTCTAGAGTGTCGTCAACGCGAAATCTCCTTGGAAACTTCACACTTCACTCAACGCCAACAAGCTACTGCCAATCTTCCCGTCAGTTTTAATATATCACATGCAAGTAAGTTAATGCCATCCTTTGTAGAAGCAGAAGTTGATGTGTTCTTTACCACCTTTGAAACCCTTGCTAATCAACTCAGTTGGCCTGTCGACCAATGGGCAACACTTCTCAGAGTCCATCTTACAGGTAGAGCTGCAGTCACACTCAGTACTTTGGCGTCTGAGAATGACTACTACACTCTGAAACAAGCAGTGTTAGACGCCTACCTACTTTCCACCGAAAGTTATAGAAGGAAATTCCGTGACCACCTGAAGGCAAGTACCACTACCTTCCTCGAGTTTGCTAACACGAAACGGAGGTATTTCATGAAATGGCTGGAAGCAGCACATGTCTCTACTTTTACAGAACTCGTCAACCTGATGCTTGTTGAAGAATTCTTGAGACGTGTGCCGCCTCCTGTCCGCCTCTACTTAGCAGATAAAGAAGAAACCGACTACCTGAAGTGTGCTAAGTCGGCTGACACTTACAGCCTCATCCACCGGCTGACACCTGAACCATCCTCCAGTAAGAAGTCGTGGTACAGTTACGAGAAGGTGAGCCCCGATCAAGCTGGTTCACAACTGTACTGCAAATATTGTAGACTCTATGGACATACCATAGACAAGTGTGGTAAGTCTCAATACAAGGGAACCACTGACCAACAACGACCCAAACCAACTCCTCCTAAGTCCGGTAAGCCTGTGATGAATGTTGGTGTTGATGTTAATGATCTTTCTCTTTTCAGTAACCACCTGTATACTGGAACTGTCTCTGCCAACGGTTCAAATCCGGAGGGACGTTTCAAATTGAAGATCTTGAGGGACACAGCGGCTCTACAATCAATCATCTTGAAGTCGGCTGTGCCCAACATAGTCTACACCGGGGAAACAGTCTTCATCACTGACCTCACTGCTACCACTCCATACCCTCTCGCCAGAGTCCACCTGGATTGTCCCTACGTGAACGGGGAAGTCCAAGTCGCCGTCAGGGAAAAGCCTTTTCCCATGCCTGGAGTGCAACTTCTCCTAGGCAACGACTTGGCAGAAGACCTGCAACCGACCAACCTGATCGTCATGGACAAACCCCAGGTGTGTAACTCTGTGCCCAGAAACCCTATTCTCGAGTATGTTCCAGCAGAGGTTCAAGAGAGTGATGAAGTTTCTCCTCCGGTTCTCGTGACCACCCGTGCACAAGCCGCACGTCCACAGCCAGCTGACTCTACTGCTACCGCTGTCCCTCAAGACCCTCAGAAACTACCCCCGCATCTGAACAAGTTGGAGTTCCGTAAGTTGCAGAGGGAAGATCTTACTTTAACACCATTGTTTTTCCAGGCTGAGACTCAACCCGACAGTATTCCTGGGTTCTTCCTAGAGAACGACTTGCTCTACCGCAGATATAGACCCAGTAAACTGAAGGAGGAGGACGATTGGGCCAACACCGAACAACTTGTGATTCCCACCAGCCTGCGGCCCACTATTCTACACCTGGCCCACGGAGCATTCTCCCACTACGGCTTCAACAAGACTTACCATGGGATTCGTCAAGACTACTACTGGCCAGGTATGGTAAACAACGTCAAACAGTACGTAAAACAGTGTCATACATGTCAGAGGGCAGGCAAACCGAACGTCTCCATTCCCAGAGCACCACTGATTCCCATACAGGTGCCTGCGGAACCTTTCCACAGACTCATAATAGACTGTGTTGGTCCTTTACCTCGGACCAGTTCAGGTAACGCCTACATCCTAACCATCCTGTGTCCTACCACCAGATTTCCCATAGCAGTTCCAGTGAAGAACATCACGGCTGCTACGGTTATCAAACATCTATTGAAGATCTTCACTCAATACGGATTTCCCAGGGAGATTCAAAGTGACTGTGGCACCAACTTCACCAGTGATCTCTTCAAAAGGACACTGGAGGAGTTCAACATCAAACAGGTATTGTCCAGCCCCTATCATCCTGCTTCACAGGGTTCTCTTGAACGTAGTCATCAGACCATCAAAGCACTCTTGAAAAAGTTTTGTAGTGAAACCTCAAAGGATTGGGATAAGCAGATTGACCTAATAATGTGTATTTTCAGAAGTCTCCCCAATGAGTCCCTAGGAGTATCTCCTTATGAGATGCTCTACGGCCGTAAGTGCCGTACTCCCCTTAAGGCTTTCAAAGACTCTCTCAGAGATGCCACCTTCAGTGAGCATCAGAATGTGCCCCAGTTTCTTCAAAACCTTCAACACATTCTAGAGAGAGTCCACCGCTTTGCTCATGATAATCTATTGAAAGCCCAGGTGAGAATGAAGACTCATTACGACCAGACCAGCAAAGTAAGAAAATTCAAGCCGGGAGACTTCGTCCTTGCTTATTTCCCTATCCCCGGTTCACCTTTACAAAACAAATTTTCAGGACCCTACTGCGTCAAAGAGTGCAGAAACAACAACGCATACGTCATAGAGACTCCAGATAGGCGGCGGAAGACCCAGCTGTGCCACGTCAACCTCCTGAAGCAATATAATGGTACTCCTCCCACTGTCTTGATTAATTGTTCTACATTCACAGAACCCTACATCCACAGTGAGACCTTCCCAGCTTCTCCTCCCGAAAGCACTGACAAGGAGTCGGCGCCTTCTAATTCCAAAATCCTTAATGATCTTCCCAAATGCTTTCAGGATAATACTCGTGCTCCTATGCCCTCTTCTAATTCCACTCTCACCTCGTCAGATAAGCCCTTCATCCTCCATGTCGACGCCAATGGTACCGACGTGGGTGGTGTCGTGATGCAGCAACGAGGCGAGAAGAATACACTTGTCAGCGACTACTGCTACAAGGATCTACGGAACAATTGGCAAGGAGCTACTCTTCCTCATCCTGAAGCTTCAGCACTTCACTCCACACCTGAAAAGTGCTCGGTCCACCATCAATACGGACCACACCACCCTACACCTCCTGCAGCACGCCCACTTCTCATCTCAACGTCTTCTACTATGGGCTTGCTACCTGCAGAAATTCAACCTGGAGACACGCTATACCAAGAGTCTGACAACATCTTAGCCCATGATCTCTCCAGAGTTTATGAAGTAGAAGCAACTCCATCCATTACTCCACCACATAACGACGTACTTCTTCCAGAACCGCAGGCTTCGGGGGAGAGTTGTGACGATAATCTCCTTCAAGAGATTGAGCCTGCTCTTCCCTCCAAAATTACGTCTTCACAACTATATAAAAGACTATGGAAGAAATGTCCAACAACGACAACAAACACCAGCAAGGCTTGCCAGGGTGAGCAGAAACGTATGCAACCAGCCACCTGTTCGAACTCCAACCACCAAACTACCCGTTGATCGCTACGACTCCGCTGATTGGTCGCCGGTCTGGCTGCACCTGCCTCGCCCCCCCCCATACTACCCGATGTCTGGGGTCGCCCCAACATCAGTCTTCAGAATGTTCCGTGCTTTCGTAGCCAGCACACCTCCCAGCTAGACTCTAGAGTGTACTGAGAGAGGTGGTGGCTTTAAGCCAATATTCCAGCACCTCCCACTTACTGTTGTATTGCACTTCTTGTTATTTTGCCTTAACGTAACTTTTCATTGTGTCATTTAAGTATTCTTATTATTTTGATTGATTGATTTTATTATAAGAATTTGTTTGTGCATTATTTTCATGTTTTGATTTATTTAACGTAATTAAAATTTCATTGTTAAAGTTTTACTTGTGTTTTGTGTGTCTTCTCCTTACCTTACCACAGACGAAGTTCCAGTTTTTCTATTTTTTTTTTATAACTATGTGACGAGGCCATACCCCTAGCCTTAAACAGCCGAACACCAACGCGTTACCGTCACAATATATATATATATATATATATATATATATATATATATATATATACATACATATATATATATATATATATATATGTCGTACCTAGTAGCCAGAACTCACTTCTCAGCCTACTATGCAAGGCCCGATTTGCCTAATAAGCCTAGTTTTCATGAATTAATGTTTTTTCGACAACCAAACCTACCTAACCTAACCTAACCTAACGTTTTCGGCTACCTAACTTAACCTAACCTATAAAGATAGGTTAGGTTAGGTTAGGTAGGGTTGGTTAGGTTCGGTCATATATCTACGTTAATTTTAACTCCAATAAAAAAAATTGACTTCATACATAATGAAATGGGTAGCTTTATCATTTCATATAAAAAAAATTAGAGAAAATATATTAATTCAGGAAAACTTGGCTTATTAGGCAAATCGGGCCTTGCATAGTAGGCTTAGAAGTACATTCTGGCTACTAGGTACGACATATATATATATATATATATATACATACATATATATATATATATATATATATATATATATATATATATATATATATATATATATATATATATATATATATATGTCGTACCTAGTAGCCAGAACTCACTTTTTGGCCTACTTTGCAAGGCCCGATTTGCCTAACAAGCCAAGTTTTCCTGAATTAATATATTTTTTCTAATTTTTTTCTTATGAAATGATAAAGCTACCCATTTCATTATGTATGAGGTCAATTTTTTTTTATTGGAGTTAAAATTAACGTAGATATATGACCGAACCTAACCAACCCTACCTAACCTAACCTAACCTATCTTTATAGGTTAGGTTTGGTTAGGTAGCCCAAAAAGGTAGGTTAGGTTAGGTTAGGTAGGTTAGGTAGTCAAAAAACAATTAATTCATGAAAACTTGGCTTATTAGGCAAATCGGGCCTTGCATAATAGGCTGAGAAGTGAGTTCTGGCTACTAGGTACGACATATATATATATATATATATATATATATATATATATATATATATATATATATATATATATATGTCGTACCTTGTAGCCAGAACGCACTTCTCAGCCTACTATGCAAGGCCCGATTTGCCTAATAAGCCAAGTTTTCATGAATTAATGTTTTTTTGACTACCTAACCTACCTAACCAAACCTAACCTAACTTTTTCTGCTACCTAACCGAACCTAACCTATAAAGATAGGTTAGGTTAGGTTAGGTAGGGTTGGTTAGGTTCGGTCATATATCTACGTTAATTTTAACTCCAATAAAAAAAAATTGACCTCATACATAATGAAATGGGTAGCTTTATCATTTCATGAGAAAAAAATTAGAGAAAATATATTAATTCAGGAAAACTTGGCTTATTAGGCAAATCGGGCCTTGCATAGTAGGCTGAGAAGTGCGTTCTGGCTACTAGGTACGACATATATATATATATATATATATATATATATATATATATATATATATATATATATATATATATATATATATATATATATATATATATATATATATATATATGTATGTATGTATATATATATATATATATATATATATATATATATATATATATATATATGTATGTATGTATATATATATATATATATATATATATATATATATATATATATATATATATATATATATATATATATACAGTGGTACCTCGGAATGCGATTGTCCCTGTATGCGAGGTTTTCGGAAGGCGAGGTGTATTTACTCCAAAAATTTGTCTCGGAAGGCGATGGTTACTTCGGGAGGCGAGTTTGGACGCGAGTTTGTTGATACGCGTACAGCCGACCTAGCGCGCGGTGGTTCGGCGATCGTCGCCCCTCCGCCCCGCCGCCCCTCAGTTTATTATTGTCTCGCGCTCAGTGACTACCCCCACATCAATTCTTCTCGCGGATTTTCAGTGTTTTGTTGGATTTTTGGTGATTTGTCTATACAATTTGTTATTATATATCTCACCATGGGTCCCAAGAAAGCCAGTGGTAAGGATAAAGGCCAGAAAGCTCATGTGAGGATGACAATAGAGGAGAAACAAGAGATCATTCGGAAGCATGAGAACGGTACACGTGTTGTTGAACTTTGTAGGCAGTACAACAAAGCCACATCAACAATATGCACTATACTTAAGAAGAAAAATAAGATTATGGGTGCTAAAGTGGCAAAAGGAGTAAGAACAGTAACGGCACAAAGACCACAAATACTTGAAGAAGTGGAAAAGTTGTTATTAATTTGGATACACGACAAGGAGTTGAGGGGTGATAGTGTTTCGGAGGCCATTATTTGTGAGAAAGCCAGGGTGTTGCACGAAGACCTTCTAAAGAATACCCCTGCAACGAGTGATGCAGATAAGAAAGAGTTTAAGGCAAGCAGGGGCTGGTTTGAAAAATTTAGAAAGAGAAGTGGTATCCATAGTGTTACAAGGCATGGGGTTATGTGATGTGATTATGGAAGGGGACTCCCCTTCCAAACAGTAACTCCTCTCCTCCTCCCCCCTCCTCACCATCTTCCATACGCCTACAGCACTCGACAGCAAGGTAAGTAATAACTGGAACACAGTTTTGTAGGTTTATTTAGATGAATTAGGTAAATTAGGTATAAAAATTTAGTTTGATGTGGAGTTTTTGGGGTAGTCAGGAACGGATTAATTCATTTCCCTTTATTTCTTATGGGAAAATTAACTTCGGAATGCGAGTTTTCGGAAGGCGAGGCGTCTCCAGGAACGGATTAAACTCTTATTCTGAGGTATGCATATATATATATGCATATATATATATATATATATATATATATATATATATATATATATATATATATATATATATATATATATATATATATACAGGCATACCTCAGTTTACGAGTTTAATTGGTTTCTGGAGACGCCTCGTATTCCGAAAACTCGCATTCCGAAGGTAATTTCCCCATAAGAAATAAAGGGAAATGAATTAATCCGTTCCTGACTACCCCAAAAACCCCACATCAAACTAAATTTTTATACCTAATTCATCTAAATATACCTACAAAACTATGTTCAAGTTATTACTTACCTTGCTGTTGAATGCTGTAGGCGTATGGAAGATGGTGAGGAGGTGGGAGGAAGAGAGGAGTTATTGTTTGGAAGGGGAGTCCCCTTCCATTATCACATCAGGCAGTGAGGACTTCACTGGTATGCACACTCTGGCACATTTTGCCTGCATACCACTAGGACTTGCTTGTTTTACTAAGAATTTGTCTAATGACACTTGTTTTTCCCTACATTTTAACACTTGTCTGTAGTAAGACATCACATTATCATTTAAAAGGTCAATGCAACGGCCTGCTACAGCTTTATCTGGGTGAGTTTTTTCAGCAAAACTTTGCAGTTCTTCCCATACTTCACACATTTTCTTAATCAAGAAGGGACATCCTCTACTGCCTCTACTCACAGCTATTTTCTTAGGTTGAACCTTACCAATGGCTTTCTTGAGACCCATGGCAAGATATATAATGACAACTTTTATGCTCAAATGGCCAAAAAAACGATAAAAAACTGTAAATCCTTGTGAAGAATTCAGGTGGGATAGTCACTGGACACGAGACACTGGTAAACTGAGGCGCGATCGCCATGCCACCACGCGCCAGTCGGCCTGTACACGTATCAACAAACTCGTGTCCCGAGGTAACCCTCGCCTTCCGAGACATATTTTTTGGAGTAAATCCTGCTCGTCTTCCGAAAAACTCGCATACAGGGACACTCGCATTCCGAGGTACCACTGTATAGGCATACCTCAGAATATATATATATATATATATATATATATGTCGTACCTAGTAGCCAGAACTCACTTCTCAGCCTACTATTCAAGGCCCAATTTGCCTAATAAGCCAAGTTTTCCTGAATTAATATATTTTCTCAATTTATTTTCTTATGAAATGATAAAGCTACCCATTTCATTATGTATGAGGTCAATTGTTTTTTATTGGGGATAAAATTAAAGTAGATATATGACCGAACCTAACCAACCCTACCTAACCTAACCTAACCTATCTTTATAGGTTAGGTTAGGTTAGGTAGCCGAAAAAGTTAGGTTAGGTTAGGTTAGGTAGGTTAGGTAGTCGAAAAACAATTAATTCATGAAAACTTGGCTTATTAGGCAAATCGGGCCTTGCATAGTAGGCTGAGAAGTGAGTTCTGGCTACTAGGTACGACATATATATATATATATATATATATATATATATATATATATATATATATATATATATATATATATATATATATATATATATATATATAGGCATACCTCAGAATATATATATATATATATATATATATATATATATATATATATATATATATATATATATATATATATATATATATATATATATATATATATACATACATACATACATGTTATAATGAACAATTTCTTTAACTGACATGTTTAAAAAATTACAAATGACAATAGTGTTAGTTATATTAAACCTTATAGTGGTTATTAAAAATATCTTAACTTTTGCAAGGAACTAATTTCTAGCACACAATACTACAAGTTAACTTGACATTTAGTAAGTAAGTAATTATCAAAAGAAGGCACCAAGCTTGGAATGCTATGAAGCACAAACTTGGCATTAAATTCTCAATACAAATATCATAATTATGAACATTAGTTGATATATAATACTCTACTTACCAGTATCTTCATCTTCTTCCCTGTATTCATACACATAATAACCAATGTTGCTTGGAGCATATTGGCTTGATGTGTGACTACAGACAGGCACACTATACGCTCCTTCTTTCTCTGTTTCTGAGCCTTCCTCATTATTGTTACTTGGAAGGTCCCGATTACATCGTCCAGCTTCCCAATCACTGTGCTGATTTGTGTCACTCAAGTCCAAACCCCACAACTGAAAGACAACACACCAATGTCGACAGAAAATTAACATCAGGATGGCCAACAAAAAAAAATTTGACCATTTACTGACATCCTTAACAAAGTGTACTTATTCATGAATTTAGTGCCAATTGGAATAAACCAATTGGAAACAATTTTTTGAAAATAAAGAAAATTACTCGGCCTATTAGGCAAATCAGGTCTTGAATAGTAGGCCGAGAAGTGCGTTCTGGCTACTAGGTGCATTTTATATATATACAGTGGTACCTCAACTTACGATTGAACAGGTATATTAGGTGACAGGAAATGTGCTGTATCATTTCTGTCTTACCTGGGATTCGAACCCAGAATTCTAAATTATGAATCAAGAATGTACCTGACTGTGCTACTGGGACCTTTATAAATTAACAAATTAAAAGCCAAATTTAAAACAAACCTCATCACTACATGTACAAGTTTCAGAGTCAATACTTGGAGAGCAACATTTATGTGGCTGTGGACTCCGTAAAGAAGATCCAAGTGAAGGACGGAGAGAGGATGTTGAAGCAACTGGGACTGAGGTCAGAGTAACAGGTGAAGACCATGGCTCTGGACTTGTGGCAGTGATGAGCGATGCACAAGTTGAAGTGCTAGATGCTTGAGCAACTGAGCCAGTACTGGTTTTGGCACATGAAAACATGGCTTCTGTGTCCACATCCTCTTCTTCTGGCGTAGTGTAAAACTTCTCTGCATCTAGGAGAAGACATACAATAGCCAGATGTCCCAGCTGTGCTGCGCGACCCAATGCTGTCCGTCCACATGATGGTAGCACATTCACATTGGCACCTGCTTACAAATATATTAAAAAAAGGAATTTGAGTGCAGGTAATATAAAATTCTGCAAAAATTATTTGTCACCAATCATTATTTATAAATAGTATCCTTATATCAACACACACCTCATGAAACACACAAAGCATTATATGACAGAGTGCTGGGGAGACGGGACATCACAAGCGTAGCTCTCATCCTGTAACTACACTTAGGTAATTACACTTAGGTAATTACAATAGCAAAAAATTATCCCCCTACTGTTTAGAAAACTATTGATACCTTAAAGGCTAAATATTAACAAATATATAATCATTTATATACAGACCTTTCTTTAATAGGTCCATTACAGTATCTACATCTCCAATGTTGATGGCATCATATAACATATCTGCCATTGCTGTCAGTGTGGTCATCGTTGGTTATGTGGCACCGTCAGCTTGGGTGCTAAGCCAGGTAATGTACACATCAGCCTAAAAGTTATGAACCTTAAGTAACAGTTAATATGCAAAAGACATACTAATCAAAGCATTATATTAAACTTAACAAAAGTAAAGAACTAAATTATGTTTTAATTAAATGTTTAACTAGTCAAGTGGTATAATATTTACAGCACATTATATAAATCGGTTGATTTTATTAAATTATGTATCAAAGTTGTGTAATATAATTTTTGTACAATACCCTAAACATTGTGAAGCATGCGAGACATTTTAATAAACTAATTTATGTACATCATAAAAATCACAAACCGAATCATATGAAATGCCCACTTCAGGTGGGCCAGCAGTGAATTCCTGAACTTTATACTGGTACCACCAAGTCTTTGCCTAACAAACCAGGCTTCTGAGACCCATCAATCACCTACCAGGAGCAAGAATTTGCTTATTAACCCCTCAACTGCACAACGCGCCTGCAGGCCCTTGACGGGGGTGCACAACGCGACTCTGGGTATTTATATTTTTAGCGTTCCATTCAAAACTCCCGCAGCTACATGGGGTTCACATCAGCTACCTCAGGGCTCTTGTAAACAGACGCCATCTTTAAAAAAAAAACGTGGGCCAAATTCCCGGGTGTGAGAGCCTCAGTACTGAGTGAGCAACCAAGACTGATGCATGCAGCATGAGCTCACAGCACTGCTGTTCAGTTTGTGACCACAGCATAGCCTAATAATGTCAAAATATATATATAACTTTTATTATTTTGTCATGATAGTATTACAGAAGAGCCTGAGTGTGATAATTATGTTATACAATGTTCAAATATCAGTGATTCAATGCTGTTCCCGATGTTCTGAGTGCTAGCCACAGCACCACAGCATTATTTCGTCCATCTAGAAATCTTCAAACGACTTCTTAGGTTCCTTTACAACATAAACTTGTGGTCAATTATTCATTTACAGGAATTAGTGACCAGGATTGTGATAATAGCAGGATTGTGGTGATAATTAGCGCTGTGCATAGTATTATGGGAGGAGGACGTTTGGTGAGGGAGGGAGGGAGGAATTCGAGGTAACCTCACTGTGTGTGGCAGTCACTCTTGTTTTACTATCATGCTAGCTTAGTGGTTCACTATGGTGAACACATATGTACATGGGTATATACAATGTGTGAATGTACCCATGTACATATGTGCGTAGTATTGTGGGAGGAGGAATTTTGGTGAGGGAGAGAGGGAGGGAGAGAATCGAGGTAGCCTCATTGTGTGTGGCAGCCACTCTTTGTTTTGCTCACCATACTGGCTTAGTGGTTTGCTATAGTAAACACATATGTACATGGGTATATACTATGTATGTATATTGTGTAATACTGCAACAGCAACAGGAGTATGTTGGGAGGAGCTATTTTGGTAAGGGAGGTAACGTCATAATCGTAGCGTCGTTTGCTGTCTGTTGTGTGATATCTCATGCAGTGTATGGTGGCCACTATACTTTTTGGACACAATTCCGGCTTACTTGCATAGTTCTGGTGAATAAAACATGTAGATAGGTAAACATAACATGTGCAAATAGTGTAATAAAATCAATAACATTTTGGTGGGAGAAGCAATGTTGGCAAGTAAGATGTTGCAGGAGGAAGGACTGGCTGGGTGTTGCAGCTCACACTCGTGGAGTTCTGAGTGTGTTATGGTGAATGTATATACCAGTAGTGTGCGACAGTGTATAGTGTGTAAATATGTTGTAAATATACATAAGTGTAATTACCTAAGTGTAGTTACAGGATGAGAACTACGCTCATAGTGTCCCGTCTTCCCAGCACTCTGTCATAAACGCTTTGAAACTACTGAAGGTCTTGGCCTCCACCACCTTCTCACCTAACTTGTTCCAACCGTCTACCACTCTGTTTGCGAAAGCTTGCGAAGATGTTCTTACATTTCTTCGGCATCTGTGTTTAGTTAGTTTAAATCTATGACCTCTTGTTCTTGAAGTTCCAGGTCTTGGGAAATTTTCCCTATATATTTTATCGATACCTGTTACTATTTTGTACATAGTGATCATATCACCTCTTTTACTTCTATCTTCTAGTTATGGCATATTTAATGCCTCTAACCTCTTCTTATTGCTCTTGTCCTTCAGTTCTGGGAGCCACTTAGTGGCATGTCTTTGCACCTTTTCGAGTTTGTTGATGTGCTTCTTTAGATATGGGCACCATACAACCACTGCATATTCGAGCTTTGGCCTAACAAAAGTCATGAACAATTTCTTTAGTATTTCGCATCCATGTATTTAAAACAATTCTGAAGTTAGAAAGTGTAGCATAAGCCCCCTCACACAATGTTCTTAATGTGATCCTCAGGTGATAGTTTTCTATCTAGAACCACCCCTAGATCTCTTTCTTTATCAGAATTCTTTAAAGATTTCTCACAAAATTTATAGGTTGTGTGGGGTCCATGTTCTCCTATTCCACATTCCATAACATGGCATTTATTTACATTAAAGTGGTGCTCCATATATGTACTTATTCTGTTCAGGTCTTCTTGAAGGGTATGACAATCATCTAAGTTACTTATCTTCCCTATTATCTTAGCATCATCAGCAAACATGTTCATATAATTCTGTATTCCATCTGGTAGATCATTTATGTAGACAATGAACATTACCGGTGCAAGAACTGAACCCCTATGGTACCCCGCTTGAAACATTTCTCCAGTCCAATACACTTCCTCTTATTAATGCCCTCATTTTTCTATCAGTCAGAAAATTTTTCATCCATGTTAGTAGGTTACCTGTCTCCCCTCCAATGTGTTCCAGTTTCCAGAACAACCTCTTAAGTGGAACTCTGTCAAAAGCCTTTTTTAGGTCCAGATAGATGCAGTCAACCCAACCATCTCTTTCCTGTAAAATTCCTGTGACTCGATCATAGAAACTGGGTAAATTTGTTACACAGGATCTTCCAGATTGAAAACCATACTGATGATCTGATATTATATCGTTTGTCTCCAGGTGTTGTACCCATTTAGTTTTAATTATTTTTTCCAATATTTTGACTATTACACTTTGTCAACGATACAGGTCTATAATTCAAGGGGTCTTCCCTGCTACCACTTTTGTAGCTTGGAACTATGTTAGCCTTTTTCTACACGTCTGCTACGACTCCTGTACACAGGTATGCCTGAAAAATCGGGTGAACTGGAATGCTGAGCTCAGGTGCACATTCTCTCAGAACCCATGGAGAAACTCCATCTGGGCCAGCTGCTTTGTTCTTACTTAGCTCCTTGAGCATATTTTCCACTTCATCTCTAGACACCTTGATGTGCTCTATGTTGTTCTCTGGAATTTGTATTGTGTCTGGTTCTCTGAAAATTTCATTTTGTAAAAACACACTTTGGAACTTTTCATTTAATATCTCACGCATTTTCTTTTCATTTTACCGTGAATCTCTTTCCCATTTCCAACCTCTGGATATTATCCTTTAACTGCAATTTGTTGTTTATGAATTTGTAGAATAAGCCTGGTTCTGTTTTACATTTGTTCACTATCGCTTTTTCAGAATTTCTTTCTGCGTCTCTCCTTACTGCTATGTAGTTGTTTCTCACATCTTTGTATTGCTGGTACGTTTGGGGGTTTGGTCTCTTCCTATATTGATTCCATTTTTGTGTCTTTTGGTCTCTGGCCCTCTCGCAATTTCTGTTGAACCAATCCTGTTTTCTGGCCCTGCATCTCCGTTTAGGTATGAATGTTTGTGTGCCTTCATTGTATATTTTGCAAAATTTGGCATACATCTCATTTACTTCCCTGCCTAAAAACAAGTCTGTGCAAGTATACTTGTTAAAAAAATTTCATATTTTTGTTAGCCTTTTAAGTAACCCTAGATGAGTATTGATTTTGGCCAGGCAATGGATTCCCAGTGATGCTGTGGAGCATGAGGTCATGACATAAATAAGTAAAAAACCAGCATTGAATGTAATGAAATGCCATTTTCTGGGTGAGCCCTGGAGTCTCCCTGGAGCTTATCAGGCTAATGTATGTATGCCTACCTTTCTGGGTGCCTAACCCCGGTCGATGGCAGATAAGGAAAACCCCCAACCACAATGTGGTTTTCCAGGGTCATTGCTCCCTGAAACCTCTCTGAAGGGGCCAGGTTCTGGCGCTGGTCCCTGGTAGGTCTGAACTCCATAGCTAATGTCCCGGTCTAACATAACATACATTAGCCCGATAAGCTCCAGGGAGCCGTAGGGGCTTCCCTGGGAGCCTTAAATGGGCCTTACCCTTAAATGGGTAAATGGTAAAAAATTTACAGTACAAATTGAAACATGTTGGTTTCTATAGGCCATTGTTCCTCGTGCCTCTCTGAAGGGGCCAGGTTGTGGTTCGTGGTCCCCAGTAGGCCTAAGAACTCCATTCGCTTCGAAGCCACGGTCTAATACAGGGGTTACCTTACCTTGAGGTGCTTCCGGGGCTTAGTGTCCCCGCGGCCCGGTCGTCGACCATGAGTACCTCGGTTTAAGAATTTAATCCGTTCCTGGAGACAGCTCATAAAATTCGTAAACTGAAGCGAATTTTCCCATAAGAAATAATGGGAAATGAATTAATTCATTCCTGAATACCCAAAAACTTCACTTCAAACTAAATCTTATCCAAATCTACGCTACAAAAGTATGTTCAAGTTATTACTTACCCTTGCTGATGACTCCTGTTGGCGTATGGAAGATGGTGAGGAGAGGGGAGGAGGAGAGGTGTTACTTGTAAGGGGAGTCCCCTTCCATTATAACATCAGGCAGTAAAGATTTTTCTGGAGTGCACTCTCTGGCACGATTTGCCTGCATACCACTAGGACCTGCTTGTGGCTCACTGCTTGCTTGTCTTACTAAGAATCTGTCTAAAGACACTTATTTTTCCCTACATTTTAACACTTGTCTGTAGTAAGACATCACATTGTTATTTAAAAGGTCCATGCAACGGCCTGCTACAGCTTTATCTGGGCGAGTTTTTCAACAAAACTTTGCAGTTCTTCCCATACTTCACACATTTTCTTAATGAGGCAGGGATATCCTCAATTGCCTCTACACACAACTAACTATTTTCTTAGGTTGAACCTTACAACTGGCTTTTTTGGGACCCATGGCGATATATAATCTTTTATGCTCAAATGGCCAAAAATCCGACAAAAAACTGTAAATCCTTGTGAAGAATTCAGGCTGGATAGTCACTGAGCACGAGGCACTTGTAAACTGAGGCGTGATCACCATGCCACCACACACTAGGTCGGCCCGTACGCATATCAACAAACTCGTATCCCGATGCATATTTTCCGAACAAATCAGGCTGGTAAGCCGAAAAACTCGTAAACAGGGATGCTCGTAACCTGAGGTTCCATTGTACTGAACAGCATTTGCTAACCAAATTAACTTACTTCATAAACTAAAGGAAGAAGTCTATGTACCATTCATAATTATTTTTAGACAGGCCCCCAAGAAGGACAAATTAATGTCCTGCTTAAGGTGTAGCTGGACAGAGGACCGAATGCTCAAAAGCAGAAATGTCCACCTAAAGAAGGATGATTGGCCACCCTATTCACCAGGAAAGAAGATATTTGACATTCAGTACCTTCCTTCCTTCCTTCCTTCCTTGGGAAAAAGCAACCATGGTCTTTTGGAAATATAATATATACAATATGTTATAATCTAGAAGAAAATGAGGAAAAAGCATTTGAAAACTATTTCAGGACATTTCAGGATACAGGGAACTTAGCAAGTTCTTGATTTGATTGAAAAGACATGTTGTTAGGCATTCAAGTAAATGAGATGTATGCAAAGCATTGTGCAATATAGTTACCTGAATTTACCTGAGGGCGGCCACTAATACTGAAGTTGCGTTGATGTGGACAGGAAGCCAGTGGCTTGTCAGAGGTTCCCCCATTTCTCTGGATGATTTCTTCAAGCTGGATTTTAAGGTTCAGTAGAGTTTGGGGATTTACGGTTTCTGCAGGTAGACAATTCCATGGGTTTATAACCCTATGGATGAAAAGACATCTCCTGTTTTCTGTCCTACATTGTGGCTTGTTCAGCTGGAAACTGTTGCTCCTTGTTTGTTACATCTGACCTTTAGAAGAAATTATCTGGATCAACATCCTCCAAATTGTACAGTACAGTATTATAACAGTTTTGATGAGATCCACCATGTCATGCCTGGTTTGCATTGTCAGTCCTGTGGCCCTCAAGTGTTCCTGGTATGAGAGTTGTCTTAGTTCTGGAATGATTTTTATTGACCAGTGTTGAACTTTCTCCAGAGCAGCTATGTCTTTTGAAGATGAGGTCTCCATGCTTGGATACTATAATGTAAGTGGGGGATCACACAAGATATTTATACAGTTGAATACAGTATAACTACCTTCTTTTCCTTAAAGTCAAAGGTACACTTGATTATACCTAAGGTTTTTAGTTTTTTTTACTGCTGCTCCCACATGTTGGGCAACTTTCAGTGAATGGTGGATCCTGACTCAAAGGTCCTTTTCTTCCTCTATCCGCTGCAAGGAAATGTTATTAATTTGGTAGTTGTGGTGTGGATTGAAATGCAAGATCTTGCACGTGAACCCCCACACGCAAGATCTTGCACGTGAACCCCCACATGCAAGATCTTGCACGTGAACCCCCACATGCAAGATGTTGCACGTGAACCCCCACATGCAAGATCTTGCACGTGAACCCTCACATGCAAGATCTTGCACTTTTTTTATATTAAAAAGCATTTACCAGTCTTCTGACCATTTGTGGAGTTCATGTAGATCTTTTTGTAAAGCCTCAATATCAAAAAACAGTAATGCAATACTGTGCTGTATATTGAAACTCAAATTAAATATTAAAGATTTAAAGAAAGTTTGAATTTGATTGATATTGCTCACATAAATGCATTGAAAATCATGTTTCTGTAATTGAAAAGGATAAATAGTTTCTTCAAGCACAAAGAGAAAATGGTAAGAACGGCTACACAGGTGCTGATGATAAAAATAAAAAACACCTGCAAGAGGAAATAGAAAATGGAAAAAATAGAGATAATTTAAAAAATCTGAAGCATTAAGATAGGATAAAATATTGGCAGTTGCTAAAAATACTTCTTCAAGCAGTAGCAATAAAAGTACTGATTCCAAATGTGATCTACCTTACAGGAAGAAATGCACACCCAAACCTTCCACCAATGTAATCAGAAAACATCCCAAACATATTGTCACCTGATCTGCAAATAGCGTTAGATAGAACAAAAATAAATGACCGTAGTGCTTTGATGGTGGTAGCATTGGATACATTTTTTTTTTTTTAGGTTTTTTATTTATATATAATACAAGAGTTCTTACATTCTTGTACAGCCAATAGCACGCATAGTGCTTCGGGCAAGTCCTTAATCCTATGTGGCCGCCTGACAGTTGGATGGACAGCGCTTCAGATTCGTAGTCCTGAGGTTCCGGGTTCAATCCCCGGTGGAGGCAGAGACAAATGGGCAAAACGTTTCTTTCACCCTGATGGCCCTGTTACCTAGCAGTAAATAGGTACCTGGGAGTTAGACAGCTGCTACGGGCTGCTTCCTGGGGATGTGTAACAAAAAAAGAGACCTGGTCGAGGACCGGGCCGCAGGGATGCTAAGCCCCGAAATCATCTCAAGATAACCTCAAGATATGTTCCCTGGAATACGACCCACCAAATCGCTTAATAACCAGGTACCCATTTTACTGTTGGGTAAACAGAGGCTACAGTTAAGGATTGACGCTCAGTTAATCCTCCCCAGCCAGGATACGAACCCAGGACAAAGCGCTCGCGACACACCAGGCGAGTGTCTTACCACACCATGGGGACTGTTTGTCAAGTCCCTTCATATACAAGACGATTTACCAGGGGATTTTGGAACCTACTTAACCTAACCCAAATCAATCTAATCTAACTCAACTGAGCCTCATACATCCTAACCTAAGCTAATACAGCCTAGAATAACAATATACAGTATACGCTTTTAACAAACAGAAAACGAGCTTCATCGAAACGTCTCATGTCTGAAACAACCAGTCACTGTAGCATCAAGTGTTACTGCCCTTGGAATTGATGATAATGATGATGGTTTGAGTAGATGTACATTGCAGAGGAAAAAGGAGTGCTATACATAAAGAGATAGGCTCTGAGGATATCAAATGAACCTTACTTTACCACAGATGTCCCACTCGCTGTATACAGGGATGAAAAAAATTTGCAAGATATATCGGGTTGCAACAATAGAGTGTACCTATTCTGGTATCAGCAGAAGGAATTTCAAAACTCCTTATTGTCCCAAAACTTTGTTCAGGCAAAGGTATTGATATTACAAGTGGTGATTGAATGTTCGGAAGATTGGAACTTGACAAATAATATACCGACTGTGTTTTTTTTATACTACTGCCTGAAAGGCTGGTATTAAGGAAAGTGCTTGCATCACAATTGAATCTAAGTTTGGGAGATCACTTCTTCTGGCATGTCGACATTATATTAATGAGAAAATCCATAGAAGCCGTGATGAGGATTCAAACCTATGTGGTGGGTAGTCCCATGCACACACCCAGACAATCAGGTCACGACATGGTCTGATGAATCATATTTAGGGGGTGTGCTTGGGACTATCCACCGCATAGGTTCGAATCCTCATCACGACTCCTATGGATTTTCTCTTTGATACATCATGTTAGTGTGATTTCTCTCTGTGAATCATATTAATTAAATCATTACTGTATTTCTGATGTATTTAACAAGTGCCTTGGCGACTCTGTTGGACCAGACATAGTTATTTCAACGTTCCACAAAGAGTTGGGATTTGATATATAAAGAAGAGTATGAGTATGACAAGTCATATTTTGCGGGGAAACAAGCAACTGTTATGTTCTGCAAGGAAGAATTGGAGAACCACCATCCAAAAGCAAATTATCTTGAGCTCCATGAATTAACTATTTTAAATCCTACATTTTCTTATTCTACACTTCCAAAATAAACCTAACCCAACATAATCAAACATAACCTAGCCTGACTCTAGCTGACAGAACAAGTCTAAAAAGGAAGTTGTAAACTGTTCTGCATCTAGCAGCACAGAAGACTATAGCTAAGTATATGTGTATATATTAGTATCTGTATATTAGTTAGTATATCATTAGTATATATTAGTCTTAACTAATACTTGACTTCGATTTTGGAGCCTAAACTAATGGTAGAAAAAAAAGGTACATCTGCTGATAATAAGGTTTTAAATAAACCTAGGAGCACGATTAACTTGAAGGGATGCAAGTCCCATCATACACAAGACGATTTGCCAACAGATTTTGTAACCTACTTAACCCAACCTAAACTAAACCAAACCAACCTCACCTAATTTATTTATTTATTTATTTATTTATTTATTGATATATATATATATATATATATATATATATATATATATATATATATATATATATATATATATATATATATATATTTTCTTTTTTTATTTTCTTTTTTATTTTCTTTTTTTATTTTCTTTTTTTTTTTTTTCTTTTTTTTAATCAACACTGTTTGTCAACCTATTGTATTTGTGCTGCTTTTTCAGTCATGTTCCCCCTTTTTTTTTATCTTTATTTGTATTTGTTCTCAACATCTTTTATTCTTTATGCTCAATTAGTATTAAGTTCTAGATATTAATGTTTTTTCTTGCCCGAAACGCATTGCGTAATAGTGGCTTTAGGCATTGTATGTACTAGCTCTATCTATATATCAATCCTTTAATGTAACATCACTTGTATGTATATACCTTACCTGAATAAACATCTGAATCTGAATCTGAATATATATATATATATATATATACAGTATATACAAGAAGGTACATTGGGATTGTGAGGATACATAGCATAGTACTGTAATTAAATTCTTGTAAAGCCACTAGTACACGCAGAGTTTCGGGCAGGTCCTTAATCTATGAAAATTTTAAGTAGGTAAATACTAGCAAAATTTATAAAAATGATAACAGGTACATAGCAAGAAAAAAAATAAAAGATGAGAGAAATTTGTAGGTATATTAAAGCACATAGGTAGCTCAGATTGATTGCAATGACAGCTTGAATGGTAGTTTAACAAAAATTAGTAGGCACAATACAGCATATGACTACCACATAAAAGAAGACAGCAATGAACACAATGATAAAGTTGTTTGGATTAAGTACATAAAGATTTGGAGATTGGGTAACACTAGATACAAAGCAAATTTAAAGCTCAGTGTAGGAAACTACGAAGATGAAATTAGGTACTTTTTGTTTTTGTTTTTGAAGAGACAAAAGTTTGACAGCTTTTCAATTCACTAGGGAGTGAGTTCCATGGACTAGGTCCCTAATATAACCAAACCCAATAGAGCCTACAGTAACCTACAGTAGGCTAATACATCCTAGCCTAACAATATGCTGTATTTTCTGTATAACAAACATATAACAAGCTTTGTCGACTGTCTTATGCACAAAATGACATACCAACCTTGAAGAATGAAACTCGGACATCTGTTTTAAAAAGCAAAATGCACAAGTTAAATCGTACACATGTTTTGATAAAGTTTGTTTTCTAATTTCTAATTGTAAAAAAGAAATATATCATTAGGTCAGGCTGGATTGGTTTAGGTCAAGTCAAATTGGATGAGACTAGGTTGGGTTGGGTCGGGTCGGGTTGGAATGAGTTGGGTCCGGTCGGGTTGGAATGAGTTGGGTCGGGTCGGGTTGGAATGGGTTGGGTTGGGTCGGGTCGGGTTGGAATGGGTCGGGTCAGGTTGGAATGGATCCGGTCGGTTTGGAATGGGCTGGGTTAGGTCAGGTAGGGTTGGATCAGGTAGGGTTAGGTCAGGAAGGGTTGGGTTAGGTCAGGTTGGGTTAGGTCAGGAAGGGTTGGGTTAGGTCAGGTTGGGTTAGGTCAGGAAGGGTTGGGTTAGATCAGGAAGGGTTAGGTCAGGAAGGGTTGGGTTAGATCAGGAAGGGTTAGGTCAGGAAGGGTTGGGTTAGGTCAGGAAGGGTTGGGTTAGGTCAGGAAGGGTTGGGTTAGGTCAGGAAGGGTTGGGTTAGGTCAGGTAGGGTTAGGTCAGGAAGGGTTGGGTTAGGTCAGGAAGGGATGGGTCAGGTTTGGTATGGTTGGGTTGGGTCACGATGGGTCAGGTTGCGTAGGATTGAATTCTTGAGTTAAATTATTGGGTTGAGTTTTTAAAATCCGTTGGTGAATCCTCTTGGGTATAAGAAGTCCTTGGTATTGAATCAGTAAACTGACCGTGAGGATATATATTATTCATAACATTATATGTTAGTATAGGACACTGACAGGTGGAAAGTTTCAGAATTGTTGTCTAGGTGAGAGCCCCGACAAGAGGTACAAAATTAGCTTTGATGATTTTAATAAATAAATGTTTATTCAGGTAAAGTACATACATACAGGTTTTACAAAAAATTGATAGATTTATAGATAGAGCTGGTACATACAATGCCTAAAGCCACTATTACGCAAAGCGTTTCGGGCAGGAAAAACATTAAAGACTAAAACTTAACAAACTTAATTTGAGAGTAATAAAGGCTAGGGTACACCTGGAGAGGTGATGTGGTTATAGTGTTATTAAGTGTTGAGCTGTGGTGATATTACCTGGGTGGTGTTGGGCGTGGTGCACAACCTTCCATGGACTTGGAGGCTCTATACAAACAATACTACACACTTGTTATTATTCTTCACATAATAAACCACTCACTACCGTAACTCTCAACCCAACATTGTATCACTATATAACACACGCTTCCAACTTGTAACCAACGGACAATATTTGTAAACACAGATAACGCTTAGCAGATAAAAATATAATTCAATGGAAGAGTGTTGCAAACTGCATCGATCAGCTGATCCCGGCCACCATTGGCCGCGGTCCCGGGGATACTAGTCATTGCCCGCGGTCAAGGGGATGGTAGTCATTGCCCGCGGTCCCGGGGATACTAGTCATTGCCCGCGGTCCCGGGGATACTAGTCATTGCCCGCGGTCAAGGGGATGGTAGTCATTGCCCGCGGTCAAGGGGATACTAGTCATTGGCCGCTGTCAAGGGGATGGTAATCATTGCCCGCGGTCCCGGGGATACTAGTCATTGACCGCAGTCCCGGGGATGATAGTCAGTGGCCGCAGTCCCGGGGATACTAGTCATTGACCGCAGTCCCGGGGATGATAGTCAGTGGCCGCAGTCCCGGGGATGATAGTCAGTGGCCGCAGTCTTGGGGATGATAGTCAGTGGCCGCAGTCCTGGGGATGATAGTCAGTGGCCGCAGTCCCGGGGATGATAGTCAGTGGCCGCAGTCCTGGGGATGATAGTCAGTGGCCGCAGTCCCGGGGATGATAGTCAGTGGCCGCAGTCCTGGGGATGATAGTCAGTGGCCGCAGTCCTGGGGATGATAGTCAGTGGCCGCAGTCCTGGGGATGATAGTCAGTGGCCGCAGTCCCGGGGATGATAGTCAGTGGCCGCAGTCCTGGGGATGATAGTCAGTGGCCGCAGTCCTGGGGATGATAGTCAGTGGCCGCAGTCCCGGGGATGATAGTCAGTGGCCGCAGTCCTGGGGATGATAGTCAGTGGCCGCAGTCCTGGGGATGATAGTCAGTGGCCGCAGTCCCGGGGATGATAGTCAGTGGCTGCAGTCCCGGGGATGATAGTGGCCGCAGTCCCGGGGATGATAGTCAATGGCCGCAGTCCCGGGGATGATAGTGGCCGCAGTCCCGGGGATGATAGTCAGTGGCCGCAGTCCCGGGGATGATAGTCAGTGGCTGCAGTCCCGGGGATGATAGTCAGTGGCCGCAGTCCCGGGGATGATAGTCAGTGGCTGCAGACCCGGGGATGATAGTGGCCGCAGTCCCGGGGATGATAGTCAGTGGCCGCAGTCCTGGGGATGATAGTCAGTGGCCGCAGTCCTGGGGATGATAGTGGCTGCAGTCCCGGGGATGATAGTCAATGGCCGCAGTCCCGGGATGATAGTCAGTGGCCGCAGTCCCGGGGATGATAGTCAGTGGCCACAGTCCTGGGGATGATAGTGGCCGCAGTCCTGGGGATGATAGTCAGTGGCCGCAGTCCCGGGGATGATAGTCAGTGGCTGCAGTCCCGGGGATGATAGTCAATGGCCGCAGTCCCGGGGATGATAGTCAGTGGCTGCAGTCCCGGGGATGATAGTGGCCGCAGTCCCGGGGATGATAGTCAGTGGCCGCAGTCCTGGGGATGATAGTCAGTGGCTGCAGTCCCGGGGATGATAGTCAGTGGCTGTAGTCCCGGGGATGATAGTGGCCGCAGTCCCGGGGATGATAGTCAGTGGCCGCAGTCCTGGGGATGATAGTCAGTGGCCGCAGTCCTGGGGATGATAGTGGCCGCAGTCCCGGGGATGATAGTCAATGGCCGCAGTCCCGGGGATGATAGTCAGTGGCCGCAGTCCCGGGGATGATAGTCAGTGGCCGCAGTCCTGGGGATGATAGTCAGTGGCCGCAGTCCTGGGGATGATAGTCAGTGGCCGCAGTCCCGGGGATGATAGTCAGTGGCTGCAGTCCCGGGGATGATAGTGGCCGCAGTCCCGGGGATGATAGTCAATGGCCGCAGTCCCGGGGATGATAGTCAGTGGCTGCAGTCCCGGGGATGATAGTGGCCGCAGTCCCGGGGATGATAGTCAGTGGCTGTAGTCCCGGGGATGATAGTGGCCGCAGTCCCGGGGATGATAGTCAGTGGCCGCAGTCCTGGGGATGATAGTCAGTGGCCGCAGTCCTGGGGATGATAGTGGCCGCAGTCCCGGGGATGATAGTCAATGGCCGCAGTCCCGGGGATGATAGTCAGTGGCCGCAGTCCCGGGGATGATAGTCAGTGGCCGCAGTCCTGGGGATGATAGTCAGTGGCCGCAGTCCTGGGGATGATAGTCAGTGGCCGCAGTCCCGGGGATGATAGTGGCTGCAGTCCCGGGGATGATAGTCAATGGCCGCAGTCCCGGGGATGATAGTCAGTGGCCGCAGTCCCCGGGGATGATAGTGGCCGCAGTCCCGGGGATGATAGTCAGTGGCTGCAGTCCCGGGGATGATAGTGGCCGCAGTCCCGGGGATGATAGTCAGTGGCCGCAGTCCCGGGGATGATAGTCAGTGGCCGTAGTCCCGGGGATGATAGTCAGTGGCTGCAGTCCCTGGGATGATAGTGGCCGCAGTCCTGGGGATGATAGTGGCCGCAGTCCCGGGGATGATAGTCAGTGGCCGCAGTCCTGGGGATGATAGCCAGTGGCCACAGTCCTGGGGATGATAGTCAGTGGCCGCAGTCCCGGGGATGATAGTCAGTGGCCGCAGTCCTGGGGATGATAGTGGCCGCAGTCCCGGGGATGATAGTCAGTGGCCGCAGTCCCGGGGATGATAGTCAGTGGCCGCAGTCCCGGGGATGATAGTCAGTGGTCGCAGTCCCGGGGATGATAGTGGCCGCAGTCCCGGGGATGATAGTCAGTGGCCGCAGTCCTGGGGATGATAGTCAGTGGCCGCAGTCCTGGGGATGATAGTCAGTGGCTGCAGTCCCGAGGATGATAGTCAGTGGCCGCAGTCCTGGGGATGATAGTCAGTGGCCGCAGTCCTGGGGATGATAGTCAGTGGCTGCAGTCCCGGGGATGATAGTCAGTGGCCGCAGTCCCGGGGATGATAGTCAGTGGCCGCAGTCCCGGGGATGATAGTCAGTGGCCGCAGTCCCGGGGATGATAGTCAGTGGCCGCAGACCCGGGGATACTAGTCATGTGCCCGCAGTCCTATGGATACTAGTCAACTTCAAATTCAAGTTCAAATGTTTATTCAGGTAAAAGTACATACATAAAAGATGAGTTACAAACATAATGTTGGATTTATACATAAAGCTAGTACATACACTACCTAAAGTCACTAATATGCATTGGGTTTCGGGCAAGGTGTGGGGGGGAAAAACACTAAATACTAATTGAAATTAAAGTGGGTTAATATAATTCTTATATTAATATTAATGGTAATATTTCTTGGCTATCTGCAGGCTTATCACTTTGGGGGTTCCGGCGGAGCACCCCCAAAGATACTGCAAATGCTTAGCAAGCTAGAAGAAGTGCCCCCTGAGCCTGCCTGTGCGTCGTCCCTTGGAAAAGAAAACAGGGAATGCAGAGGATTCCGGGAGGAGGGTGAGCTTTTTGCAAGTGAGCAGCTGCTTGTTTGTCGAGAACAGAGGCCCGCCCAGTCCTCGGCAGAGCTTATATAACTTCGTCTCGTTGTGCGCAGCTTGGGTGGTTAGACTCGGCTGCCCTGCACACATTTTCTTTCCTCAGAAAATCCACCGCTTTTTCTTTGGAAAAAAGCAGTGTTCTTTTCTTTTAACCATGTTGTGACGCAGTTGACTAAGGCGCATCTGGGATCTTCCCGGACATATGTTCGAGCCCTCATCAAGGCCCTTGTGAATTTGTTCATTTGATATATCACGCTGTTGTGATTTCTGTGTGTATTGAAGTAAGGGCAAAGAGGTAGAACATCTGGCTGACAGAGCCCAGTGCATGGGAGAATTGTATGAAATCCCGGTTTATGCTTCGGGGAAGCTGTGGCGAGACCCCCGTTCGGGTCTCGAAGAACGCTCAGTTGAATGCCAGTGTTGGCACTATTTTGCTCCCGCCCCATGTTGCGACCGGTGTTCGGGACCTGCGCGACTGCCACGACGATATTCGACATATCCTCGCTGCCCAGGGCCATTCTATTCTCCAGGTGGACACGTTTACTCGTCCCCCTCGTGGTAGTCGCCGTCAACCCCTCCGGGTTGTGAAGATTACCTTTGATGGTAGGACCCTTCCACCCTCTGTCATTCTTGCTGGTGCCAGGTGCTCTGTCCAGGAGTACATTCCTTCTCCTCGGCTCTGCAACAAGTGCTGGAGGTTTGGGCATGGTGCCCTCCGCTGCTCCGAGACTGTCTCTCTCTGTCCTTTGTGTGGTGGCGAAGGTCACTCTAAGTCGGAGTGCGCTTCTCCCCAGGCTCGTTGCCTCAACTGCGGTGAGGCCCATCCTACCTTCTCCCGTGCGTGTGTCCATTACAAGCTTGAGGCAGCCGTCCTCAACTTGAAGCACCGGGAGCGTTTATCTTTTCCTGAGGCGAGGCGCCAGGTTCGCCGGCTCCCGCCTTATGCTAATATCTCTTATGCTCGCGTGTTGCGCTCTTCCTCTCCTCGTCCTTCCCGCCTTCCTCAGACTCACAACCGTTTCCGGGCCTTGGACCCTGATGCGCCCACTGCCCCCTCCTCTGTCCCTTTGGGTTCTCTCCCGAAGGATCCTCCTCCTGGTCCTCTGTCTGGGGTTCCCCTTCCTTCTACCCGGTCTGTCGTGTCTTCTGTGTCTTCTTCCTCGTCCCCCTCCGATCCTCCTTCCCATCCTCTTCCTCCATCTATCGGCTTTCCCCACCGCCTGTCGGTGCGGGCGGATGTCCATCGCTCTCCTAACAGCCGTCGTGTGTGCTCTCGTTCGGCTTCTCCTGTTGAGACACTGGAATCCGTTGCCCGGTACGTGGTTGCTGGGACACCGGTCTCTTTAAGTCAGAAGCGTAAGCCTGGCTCCTCTCCTTCCTCTTCCCCGGTGGGTAAGAAGGCTTCGCTTTCTTCCTCAGCTCCTCCTTCTGGCTCTGTTGCTCCTTCCCCTCCCGTTTCAGTGCTTGCGCCCCCTGTTCCTGCTATGGAGGTTTCTTTGGCCCCTGCTTCCCTTTCGGTTGCTGCTCTTGCTGGGGTGCGCTCCCCTCTTTCTACTCCCCCTCTTCCTGCTGCTGTCCTTGACTGCTCCTCTCCGTTGTCTCCTCCTCCTCCTCCTCCTCCTCCTCCTCCGGATCCTGCCCGCCCACCTCTGATCTGTTCTCCCGTTTCCTTCCCTCCGTCTTTACTCAGTTTACCCATGCCCCCTAATCCTGACTTTGCTGACCCTGATCCCGACCCTGATATTCTTTAACGTGCTCTGTTGGTCTTTCGCCTTTGTTTCTTCCTTGTTCTCTGTTTTTGTCCTTTCTCTTCTCGTCGTTGTCCATTCTTCAATGGAACGTTCGAGGTTATTACGCCAATTTCCTCGAACTCCAACTTCTGGTTTCGCGGTTTTCGCCCCTTTGTGTCTGTCTCCAGGAGCCAATGCTTGGTGCTCGTCCTGGTCGTTTTCGTGGCTATTCCTTTCTCTCCCCCCCCCCCAGCCATTGCTGGGGCTTCTAATTCTTCTGCTCTCTTGATTCGGGCTGATGTTCCCTTTGTTCCTTTACTTTTTCCTTCGCCTCTCCATTGTTCTGCTGCTCGTATCTTTGTGGGGAAATGGTACACAGTTTGTTCCATTTATCTCCCCCCGAGTGTCCCGCTCTCTCTTCCTGATTTGAAACACCTCCTAGACTCCTTGCCGGAGCCTGTGCTCCTGCTGGGTGACTTCAATTGTCGTCATTCTCTTTGGGGTGACGTTCTGACGAATACCCGGGGTCGCCTCCTTGAGCCGTTTCTCCTCTCTTCTTCCCTGTCTCTTCTGAATTCTGGTGAGCCCACTCATTTGGACTCTCGAACTCGCACCCTTTCTTGTCTTGATCTTTCTCTCTGCTCTTCTTCTCTTTACTTAGATTTCACGTGGCAGGTTCTTGATGACCTCCATGGAAGTGATCATTTCCCTATCCTTGTTTCCTTTTTCTCTTTTCGCCCTTCCCTCTCTTTCCCTAGGTGGCAGTTTGCTAAGGCGGACTGGACCCTATTTTCCCTCAGTGCTACTCTCTCTGACCTCTCCCTTCTGCCCCTCTCTCGCGCTCTCCTCCTTTTTCATGACACTGTCTTCGACGCTGCCCTCCACTCTATTCCTCGCTCTTCCTCTCGGGGTCCCCGGAAGTGCGTTCCCTGGTGGAATGCGGACTGTGCTCGGGCTGTCCGCTGTAAGCGTGCAGCCTGGAAGAAGCACCGCCGTAGGCAGACGACCGATTCTTTTCTTTTCTTTCGGAAAGCGAGTGCGGTGGCTCGTAGGGCCATCCGTACGGCTAAACGTGAATGTTGGGCATCTTATGTCTCAACAATTACGTCCGAAACCCCTCTGGCCCGGATCTAGAAGCGTATCCGCAAGATAGCGGGTAAGTTCGTTCCTGATGTTTCACCGGTCCTTCACCTCCATGATACTCTTGTGGCGGACCCGTTGCAGGTCGCTTCCGAACTGGGTTCCCACTTTTCTTCTGTTAGCTCTGGTCTTCATCTTCCCCAATCTTTCCTTCTTCGTAAACCTGTCCTTGAGTCTCGTCCTTTGGATTTCTGCACTCATCTTCAGCTTCCCTATAATGATCCCTTCTCTCTCTCTGAACTTCGGTCTGCCCTGGCCCTCTGCGGTTCTACGGCGGCGGGCTCCGATGGTATTCATTATGAGATGCTTCGCCATCTCCCTCCGAGCACGTCTCAGTATTTACTGAGTCTGTATAATCGGATCTGGGAGTCGTCGTCAGTCCCTGAGGACTGGCTCGATGCCGTTGTCCTCCCTGTTCGCAAACCGGGGTCTCTGGGTACTTCCCCTAAGGACTTTCGCCCTATTGCTCTCACAAGTTGTGTCTGCAAACTCTTTGAACGTATGGTTAACGTTCGTCTGATGTGGTTCCTGGAACACCATCACCTCCTCTCCCCTTCTCAATTTGGTTTCCGCAAGTGCCGCAGCACGACAGATGTCCTGGTGAACTTGGAGGTCTATATTCGTACTGCTTTTGCTGCAAAGACCTCCGTTGTTGCCGTCCTTTTTGACCTAGAAAAGGCTTACGACACCACTTGGCGTTATCATATCCTATCTCAACTTCATTCTTTTGGCCTTCGTGGTCATCTCCCTCTCTTTCTCCGCAGCTTCCTCTCTCGTCGTTCCTTTCGGGTGCGCCTTGGTACCGCTCTCTCTCCCTCTTTTCAGCAATACGAAGGTGTGCCCCAGGGTAGTGTTCTGAGCACTACTCTTTTTCTGGTTGCCCTCAATGGTCTTCTTTCCTCTCTTCCTTCTGGTGTCTTCTCCGCTCTCTATGTCGATGATCTTACCCTTTGTTGTCAGGGTGATGATTCGCCTCTCCTTCAACGCCGGCTTCAACTTGCAATTGATGCCGTGTCGTCTTGGGCCACAGGTCATGGCTTCAAGTTCTCTACTTCTAAGACTTGTGCCATGACTTTTACGCGGAGACGGGTTGTTCTTCGTCCCTCTTTGTCACTTTATGGTCATCCCCTTGAATACAAAGATTCCGCGAAGCTTTTGGGGTTATTCCTTGACACTCGTTTGTCTTGGTCTCCCCATATCTCTTACCTCCGTGTTGAGTGCTCTAAGGCCCTTACCCTCCTTCGGGTCTTGTCCCATACTTCTTGGGGGGCAGATAGGCGCACTCTCCTTGCTTTACATTCCTCTCTCGTCCTGTCTAAGCTCGATTATGGTTGCCCTGCTTACTCGTCTGCTTCTCCTTCTACTCTTCGCCGTCTTGATGCTTTGCACCATACTGGGTTGCGCCTCAGTTCTGGTGCCTTTCGTTCGACTCCCGTCCTTAGCTTGTATGTTGACACTGGCTTCCTGTCTCTCCAGGACCGCCGTGATCGCTACTGTCTTCGCTATCTTGCGCGGTCCTTGCAACATCCTTCCTCTCGCCTCTGTCGTGCTTTAACTTTTACCCCTCCTGCGGTTCCTGTTCCTCTTCACCACCTCCCTCTTTCTGTCCGGTTATCTCGCCTACAGGATTCTCTTTCCGTTCGTATTTCTGATGTTTCTCCTCGTGTTGTTCCTTCTTTGCCCCCGTGGAGGGTCCCTCTTCCGCGGTTTTGTACATCCTTGACCCGTATCACTAAAGCTTTTACCCCTCCTACGGTTCTAAAACGCCTTTTCCTCGAGCACTTTTCTTCTCACTCCCGCTCCGTTTCTGTCTTCACCGATGGGTCTAAGTCAGCGGACGGTGTTGGCTACTCTGTTGTTTTTCCTGATCGCACTTATATGTGTCGCTTGCCTCCGGAGACTAGCATCTTTACAGCGGAACTTTATGCTATTCTCTATGCTCTTCGTCTCCTGCTTTCTCGTTGTCAGTCTTCCTTTGTGGTTGTTGTTGACTCTCGTAGTGCCCTCATGGCTCTCGGGTCCTTTAATCCGGTTCATCCAGTAGTTGTCGAGATCCAGCATTGGCTGTTTCTCGTTCACGGTAAATTTAAGTCGGTTGAGTTTTGTTGGGTTCCCAGCCATATTGGTGTGTCTTTAAATGAGCGTGCGGATGCTGCTGCCAAGGACGCTGTCCGCTCTTGTCCCATCTCTCGCAAAGGCATTCCGTATTCCGACTTTTACCCGGTTATCCATTCCTCAGTCCTTACCCGTTGGCAGGCTTCTTGGTTGTCTGTTACTGGTAACAAGCTACGTACTCTTAAATGTTGTGTTTCCTCGTGGCCGTCCTCCTTCCACCGTAACCGGCGGTGGGAAACAGCTCTGGCGAGGTTGCGTATTGGCCATACTCGCTTAACCCATGGTCACTTGATGGAGCGCCGCCCTGCTCCTTATTGTCCTAGTTGCATTGTCCCTCTTACGGTCGTGCATGTCCTTCTTGAATGTCCTGACTTCCAGGACGAGCGTGTGTCTTGCTTTCCGACCGCCCCTCGCGGTCACCTGTCCCTCGATAGAATTTTTGGTGACTCGGATACTTTTGATATCGTTCGCCTTATGCGTTTTTGTTCTCGTATTGGCATCCTTGGTGATATTTAGCGCCCTCTGATTATTTTGCGTATTTGATGGTGCTACATAGCCTTCCCGGTTTGGTGCCTTCTTTTGATAATTACTTACTTACTTACTTCGGGGAAGCTGAGGGTTCCTCATGAGGGCAGTAGCACTCTAGATTTCAATTCTTTTAACCCTGTCATGGCACAGTTAACGAAGGCGCGTCTGGGATCATCCCGGATGTACATTCGAACCCTCATCATGGCCCTTGTGAATTTGTTCATTGTTATTAATTAATTGTTGCCTCCTCTACACGAGTTTTTCTTAATTCTTCTCTGGGTGAAAAAAGTTCTCTCTTCTAGTAGGTATCTTTATATTCCAATTCTACTTTATACTAATTATCTGTTTCCTTCTTTGTCTAATTCTCTGGCTTCGAGTTTCTGAGGAATTTCTCCCATTTCTTTTTTCCTCTCACATTTATTGCTTATTACCTTTATCTTGTTTCGTACAGAATTATCTCTTATCCTTCAGCTCTTTCTTCAGTATTTTTTTCTGATTCTAACTTCTGTTTGTGCAGTTACTTCTGCATAATTTTGCACCTATGCAATATTGGAACCTATGCTTCTTTTCTCTCCTCATCTGCTTTTAATGGCTTCTTTCATGAGTCCTCCTTGCTATGCTTCTCTTCATGCGGTGTATTCTCAGATCTTTGATGCTATGTATTTCCTTAAACCACCAAATTAGAGTTTAAGGAAATACAAGTCTTAAAAGCTTTGACCTACCATTTCCTAGTCCTATAGGCTATGCATTGTACTGCATATTAGTATGCAACAGACAAGCCAAACTCAAAGAAAAATGGTTTGCTGTGTATATTTTCATGTGAATATGTAAGGAAAATTAAACTTACTATCGAAACTTTTATTTATTCAAGGTCACCAATAATTTAAAAAAGCATATTCATTACAGAATAAAGTGTACATACAATTAAAAATGCAAAACTATGAGTACAAGATACAAAATGGTGGGAGCGAGGGTATGTTAATACAAATGTGAGCACAGGATATCTTGAAGGTCAATGGTGAACTGACTAAGTTTGAGGCCTCCCTGAGCCCATAATGAAGGACCCACAGTTAGCAGTCCAAAGCAATGACTACAGGGGGCAGTAAAGATATGCTCCCATAGATAACTATAAGCCATCTAAGGGTTTCAGTAGTAAAAGAAACACTTAAAGATATATTATGACCATGGTGGTTTTTCACATAAAACAATTTATTCATGCATTAGCTTTTAAGTATTACAAATTACAACCGGCTGCAACCCTGAGGACATGGCACCATCCTTTAGAATGACCCTATTCTCACATGCCTATTGCATACCCACATACAAAACCCTACAAATAAGCTTACTACTAATATAGTGTTGATAAACATGCAACATGTTAAAAGTGTGTACGACTGAAATCACAGGTTAGGAGACCAGAGATTGATAAAAGATATATATTTTTAAACATTTTATACCATGAACTTTGTATTAATTCCCACCCACTTAATAGCAAACTTCAGATTAACTTTGTATATTTTTTGTTGCCAATGTTTAAATTTTGGTCTGATAAATTCAATAGCAAATATCCCTATCATGGGATACAGAAATACTGATAGCAATACAAAAGCATACACAAGACTGCAGAGTAAAACCATTAACATGGAATATTTGCCAGTGGCCATAGTATCCCAGCAGCATAGAAAGAGGTAGGAACACATTCATGTCACTTGTGTGAGGTGACTGGCTGATAATGCTGCTGTTGACACTTTGGACGTTTGGCTTTATACATTACTTGTTCTCTGATTAGTGTGTGTGTGTGTGGTGTGTGTTTTTGTGTATAATACCTAAGTAATTGCCCAAGTGTAGTTACAGGACGAGAGCTACGCTCGTGGTGTCCCGTCTTCCCAGCACTCTTTGTCATATAACGCTTTGAAACTACTGACGGTTTTGGCCTCAACCACCTTCTCACCTAACTTGTTCCAACTGTCCACCACGCTGTTTAGGAAAGTGAATTTTCTTATATTTCTTCTGCATCTTTATTTAGTTAGCTTATATCTATGACCTCTTGTTCTTGAAATTCCTGGTCTCAGGAAATCTTCCCTATCAATTTTATCAATTCCTGTTACTATTTTGTACGTAATGATCATATCGCTTCTTTTTTCTTCTATCTTCTAGTTTTGGCATATTTAATGCTTCTAACCTCTCCTCGTAGCCCTTGTCCTTCAGTTTTTGGAGCCACTTGTGGCATGTCTTTGCACCCTTTCCAATTTGTTGATGTGTTTCTTAATATATGGGCACCATACAACCGCTGCATATTCCAACTTTGGTCTAACAAAAGTCGTGAACAATTTCTTTAGTACTGTATTTTGCCATCCATGTATTTAAAAGCAATTCTGAAGATAGAAAGTGTAGCATAGGCCCCCTGCACAATGTTCTTTATGTGATCCTCAGGTGATAGTTTTCTATCTAGAACCACCCCTAGATCTCCTTATCAGATTTTTTTTTAAAGATTTCTCTCAATTTATAAGTTGTGTGGTGTCTATGTTCTCTTATTCCACATTCCATAACATGGCAATTATTTACATTATATTCCATTTGCCAAATGGTGCTCCATATACTTATTTTGTCCAGGTCTTCTTGAAGAGCATAACATTCATCTAAGTTACTTATCTTTCCTATTATCTTAGCATCATCAGCAAACATGTTCATATAATTCTGTATTCCATCTGGTAGATCATTATGTAGACAATGAACATTACCGGTGCAAGAACTGAACCCTGTGGTACTCCACTTGTGACATTTCTCCAGTCCGATACATTGCCTCTGATTACTGCCCTCATTTATCCATCAGAAAATTTTTCATCCATGTTAGCTTACCTGTCATCCCTCCAATATGTTCCAGTTTCCAGAACAACCTCAAATGTGGAAATTTGTCGAAAACCTTTTTTAGGTCCAGATAGATGTAGTCAACCCTACCATATCTGTCCTGTAAAATCTTTGTGGCTCGATCATAAAAACTGAGTAAATTCATTACACAGGATCTTCCAGATCGAAAACCATACTGACTATCTGATATTATATCGTTTTTCTCCAGGTGCTCTACTCATTTAGTTTTAATTATTTTCCAATATTTTGATTATTACACTTGTCAATGTTACAGGTCTATAATTGAGGGGGGCCTTCCCTGCTACCATTTTTGTAGATTGGAACTATCTTAGCCTTTTTCCACACATCTGCTACAACTCCTGTACACAGGGATGCCTGAAAAATCAGGTGAAGTGGAATGCTGAGCTCAGATGCACAATCTCTCAGAACCCATGGTGAAACTCCATCTGGGCACACTGCCTTGTTTTTGCTTAGCTCCTCGAGCATTTTTTCCACCATTTCTCTAGACATCTCTATGTTGTTCCATGCTCTATATATATTTAATATATATATATTTATTTGTATGTGTGTGTGCATGCACTCGCCTAGTTGTGCTTGTGGGGGTTGAACTCTAGCTCTTTGGTCCCGCCTCTCAACTGTCAGTCAACTGGTGTACAGGTTCCTGAGACTACTGGGCTGTCAAATCTCCATTTGAAACCGTGTCTGGAGTCTGCCTCCACCACATCACTACGTAATGCATTCCATTTGTTAACTACTCTGACACTGAAAAAATGCATTCTAATGTCTCTGTGGCTCATTTGGGGTACTAAGTTTCCACCCGTGCTAGAGAGTTTGCCTTTGTCCACCCCTATCAATTCCCCCGAGAATTTTGTAGGTGGTTATCATGTCTCCCCTTACTATTCTGTTTTCCAGGGATGAGAGGTTCAACTCCCTTAGCGCTAAAGTCCCTTAGCCATTCCTCGTAGTTCATACCTCTCGGTTCCAGGACTAGCCTGGTGGCATACCTCTGAATCTTCTCTAACTTTGTCTTGTGTTTAACTAGGTATGGACTCCAGGCTCGAGCTGCATACTCCAGGATTGGTCTTACATAAGTGGTACACAAGGTCCTGAATGATTCCTTACACAAGTTTCTAAAGGCAGTTCTTATGTTGGCCAGTCTAGCATATGCTGCTGCTGATATGCTTTTGATGTGGGCTTCTGAGGACAGGTTCGGTGTGATATCAACCCCCAGATCTTTCTCTATTTGATTCTTGCAGGATTTCCCCTCCCAGATGGTACATTGTGTTCAGCCTTCTGCTACCTTTGCCTAATTTCATTACTTTGCACTTTCCTGCATTGAACTTCAGTAGCCATTTTCTAGACCATTCCACCAGTTTGTCCTCTAGTCTGTCTATCTTCATCTGTCTTTATTCTTCTCATAATTTTTGCATCATCAGCAAACATTGAGAGGAATGAGTCTGTATCCTCTGGAAGGTCGTTTACATATATTAGAAACAGGATGGGGGTCCAAGTACAGAGCTTTGTGGAACACCGCTGGTGACATCTCTCCACTTTGATATCTCCCTCCTCACAGTTACTCGCCGTTTCCTGTTGCTTAGGTACTCCCTTATCCACTGGAGTACCTTACCTTTTACTCCTGCCTGTTGCTCCAACTTTTGTAACAGCCTTTTGTGAGATACTGTGTCAAAGGGTTTCTGACAGTCCAAGAAAATGCAGTCTGCCCACCCTTCTCTTTCTTGCCTAATTTGTGTTGCTTGGTCATAGAATTCTATTAAACCTGTGAGGCACGATTTACCATCTCTGAACCCATGCTGGTGGTGTGTTACAAAGCTATTTTCCTCCAGATGCTCTACAAGCCTTTTTCTCACGATCTTTTCCATCACCTTGCATGGTATACAAATTAGGGAAACTGGCCTGTAGTTCAGCACCTCTTGCCTGTCACCCTTTTTGTATACTGGGACTACATTAGCCGTCTTCCAGCTTTTCAGTAGGTCTCCTGTTTCCAGTGACCTGTTAAACACTATAATGTGTGGCACACTTAGTGTGTCTGCACCTTCTTTAGTATCCCCGGTGAGACGGTGAGATTCTGTCAGGCCCAACATCCTTCTTCATATTTAGCTCCAACATTCTTTTTGACCTCATCACTGGTGAGGTCAAATTCCTCCAAGGTTGCTTGGTTTGCCTCCTCATTTAGTACAGGGACTTCTCCTTGTTCCATTGTGAAGACCTGGAATCTCTTGTAGAGTTCTTCACACACCTTGTCATTCTCTGTGCATCTGTTCTCTCCTTTTCTCAGTTTCATCACTTGTTCTTTCACTGCTGTTTTCCTCCTGATGTGGCTGTGGAGCAGTTTTGGTTGGGTCTTAACTTTACTCGCAATGTCATGTTCATACTCTCTCCTTCTCTCCTCACTCTGAGTTACTCATGTCTGTGTGTGTATGTCTGTTTTTATGTATGCATGTAAGTGTTATTTTTTCTTGCTTTTTGATTGCATGGCCTGCCAGCTATCAACAATTTCAGGGTAATATAAATTATCAATCATCATATGGTCATCCTACATTCACTAAATGACATTTCATGTCCCTGGGGTGTTGCTTATGGCAGTGTTTATCAAGCTGATCACTTCTCTGTTCAATTTCAATGCTAAAAAAATTCTGAAATAATAATGACCATACACATTTACCACTCTGGCAGTGAGGAGGTTCGCATCATGTATTATGGTGGACAGTTGTTAAAATTTATCCCATGGAAAATATATACATTAAGACCTCCTGCCTAGAAAGATGTGGCAAGACAGTTACAGAGTATCTCTTGAGCCTTGAAGTAACTTTAATATCTAGGGGTCCCTCCACTGGATCATGACACAAACACCACTTTTCACCACCATCTCTGCTACATAAGTACCACAGCATTTTTACACATATTTGTATATACATAATTTTTAATATCATGTAGATACTAAGGTATATTATTTTGTGATGCATAAATTAACTTTAGCCAATTGCAATTGAAACAAAATTACCCACATTCTGCTTAATATTTATCCTTATACAGATACATGGTGTTTAAAAATTAGTGTTAAATGAGCATATTTTGGTAATGATTGGATATGTGCAGAGGTGGTGGTAAATCTTTGATTCACAGTAATATGCACAGGAAATAAATCCTCTACCTAAATCTCCAGATTCAGACGGAATGTTTGCATACACAGACTGTTAATAATATACAGAAAATCTACAGTTCCAAATAACATCAGCTCTCTTCATTTTTGTTTTCATAGCATTCAATGTCTTACAGCAGGCTTTATTTTCCTGCTGACACATAACAAAAAAAAGAGTTTCAATTTTGTGGCATTTACAATGGAATGTGCTGCTTCCCAGTGGATGCCCGCACATTGAGAAGCAAGAAGTAATTAGACAGGTACACATGCAGAATCCTTTGCTGAGGACTCAAGTTTGAAGAATAATACAACAGCCAGGCACGTCATTCTGTTGGCATGGTCATGTCTGCTCGTAAACTTGCTGTAACATGAGACAGCCGAATCACATTTGAAAGGTGGTACCAGCAGTTAAAGCCTTGATTACTTGTACTTGGTTATTATTTTGTGAATGGTAAATGCTATCAAAGAAGGACTGGAACCACTGCAATTCATCCTACAAACTCTTTGGCGGTGGCATGACTAGCAAGTTCCAACAATGTGTTTCTCTGTATCACAACCAGTCCATCTCATGACCTGGGAACCTCAAGCTCATTTGTACTTTAGGACACACACCAACACCTTAACTCAAGCACCTTGGTCATCAAGAACTTAAATGTTACACAAGTCCTTTGGCAGGAGGGCAATGTGGGCTTGACTCAAATTGCCAGCAATATTTGATGAAGAATGGCTTTTATATACTTTTGTTAAAAAAAATTCATATTATTCACTGCCACTTCTCATAACAATTAAGTTCACAAAGTACTATAATCACAACAATATTACTGACATACTCACTTCAAGTTATTTTGGTGCATATCAAGATAAGATGCTGCCTTATTCTCTCCAGGTTATGGTATCATGGCAGTGCCTATGGCTTGTGTCACAGATAAAAACCAATGTCCAGCATATCTCAGGGAACTTAAATATTTCTTTTTGGGTGAAATATGAACCTGGTGGATTTAATATATATGTGATAAACCCCCTTATTAAACTCATATCTAGCGTGGTCTCATATTCTAGGCTTATAAGTAAGGGAAACGTGCACTCTTTGGACGTCTGTTTCTGTACAGTCATGATCAGTAAGGGTAGGAGATGGGTCAGGTACTGGTGGGGCAGCTCGCCGACATGGGCTAGACATATAATCTCCAGCATGTGAAGAGGCCTTTACATCTGCACTCGATGACCTTCCCCTTGATCCTTTTTGTCCGTTTTCTTTATCTGTTTTACTTGAGGAGCGTCGAACTAATTTACGATCTTTATCCTTACTGGATGAACGTCGAACTGTGATCCCCACATTTTCACTACTTCCTCCACCTGTTTGGGTAATAAAAGTAACAATTATAGTACATAACATTAATTAAATTCTTGTACTAATATCTATGTAAATTTTATTTATACAGGCAGTCCCCTAACTACAAATGAGTTACGTTCTGAGAATGTGTTTGCAAAGAAGGTATTTAGAATGCAAAGTGAGATTTTCCACGGGTGCAATGCTATAAATGGGAGATGCATTCCGGGATTATAAAAAACCAGCGTTGAATGTAATGAAAAGCCATTTTCTGGATGAGCCCCGGAGGCTCCCTGAAGCTGTCCAAACTAACATGTGCCATATTAGTTTGGTGTCATCAATCCCAGGAGTTCTAGTGCCTACCGGGGACCAGGAGCCAGAGCCTGGCTCTCTCAAAAAGGTGCAGAGAGCAATGGCCATATGAACACTATATTTAGAGTATGTCATGTCTGCCATTGACCAGGGAAAGCACCCAGAAAGGTAAGCAAAAGAATACAAACACTCTACTGGTGAAAAATTGCAACCTACATCCGAACAAAGCCAAAGAACTCCCCAAAAGAAAACAAACAAGCAAATCGACATCCAACTAGCGCGCCCGCTCGTTAGCCCCCCCTCCTCCCCTGAAAGGGGGAAGGGGGGAGCCCACTCAGGCGAGCCGACCGCTCACCCCACCAGTTCGTAGAATGATGAAAGCCGCAGACCGAAGGTAGGGAGAGTGTCAGGGAGAGTGTCAGGAAGCCTCCGGGGCTCATCCAGAAAATGGCATTTCATTACATTCAACGCTAGTTTTCTGTGGGGAGCCCCGTCGGCTCCCTGAAGCTAACTACCCACAGATAAGTAAAAGAGGAACTTACCCAGGAGGTGACAGCACCACAAGTCTCAAGACGAAGACAAGACTCCAGACAGCGACAGACGCCCCAAGGCCTGAGAGGGCATGGAACATTCACAAGATATCTGGCGGCCAGGACCCTGTTCAATTTCCAAAACCCCCTTGCCCGAATATCAACCCAAGACATTCCCCAAAATAGCAGCGAGAGCAGCGTATTTCCTCGCATTATGGGCACGAGAGTAGACCGCAGGCTGGCTAGACTTGATAACCCTGTGGACAACCTGAGCCCTGGAACATGGAACCAGAGAAAACCGGATCAACCCAGAGAGCATCCACTGGTACTGAAGCAGTGCCCAGCAGGTAGCGACGTAAAGCCGCCACCGGACACAAAACATGATGCACACCCCAACCGACCTAACCAAACATCAACCCATGGACCCCTCCAGAAAGCAGCCATCTCATTCTTCGCCAGAAAAGTAGAGGGCTGCAAATGAACAAAACGATCCCCCCTAGACCAAAGGAGCAGAGCCCCTGCACTAGAGAAGAGCATGAAGCTCCCCAACCTGACCCCCAGAGGCCAAAGACAAAGCTTTCAAAAAACAATCCCGAACCGAAGGGGCCACCTAGTGGAGGAAAGAAGAGAGAGAACCCGGTCCAAAGACCATGACTGCTCAAGCGGCACATGAACAGGTCGGACGTGAAAAAATGCGCCGGAGAGCCTGCGAAACGGGGCAGAAGTGACCTCCACCTCGAACGCAAGCTGGAGCGGCTCTGCCAACACCGAACGATAAGAAGCGATAGTATTCGGCATGAGATGCCAAATACCATGTGAGAATCAGATGTGACAGGAAATATCGGCTACAGGGTGGAGTCAGCCTCTACATCACACACACTCATCTGTACTGAGCTGCTTAACACCACAAATGATATGGTGGAAGTGCTGATAATCAAAATAGATATCCTAAATGTAGTTATTGTCCTTGTATATAAGTCACCGGAGGCAAACTCTCAGCAGTTTAAAGACCAACTAATGAAAATAAAACACTGATTGGAAAGCCTAACAAACCCAGCCCCAAACATAATCCTGCTTGGGGACTTCAACCTACAGCACCTGAAATGGAAGCACCTGGTTAATACAGTAATATCAGAGAGAATACCAGGAAGTAGCCTAAATGAACAGGCACATGCAAATGACCTGCTATGGATGTGCGACAGGTTTGCCTTAAATCAGCAAATAGTAGAATCAACTAGGAAGGAGAACATGCTGGACCTCATTTTCACAATAATGATGAATTGATCAGGAACATAATGATTACAAATACCTGTTACTCAGATCACAACTTAATTGAAGTTCTGACAAGTATGGGAAATAGACCTTCGAAACCAGTTCTGATGCCCAGTGGAGGAGATTTCAGCAAATTCGACTTCACAGAAATAAACTGGGGAAAAACAGCTAGAAAATGTGAACCTGAACCAGTGCCTGGAGAAAATAAGCTCAGTAGCACTAGAAAAATGCTCAAACTGCATACCCCTAAGAAAAAGAGAGGGAGAGATGCAGATTGGAATAGGAACATCGTTCCCTCTATAGGCGAAGAAAACGAATCACGGAACAACTTGAGAGTCACACCCTATCTCAAAAACGGCGAAGAAAGTTAGGTAGAGAAATAGAAACAATTAAACTCAAGTTACAAGAATCATACAATACCCTGAAGAGGCAAAGAGAGCAAAAGGCCATCAGTGAAAGAGAGAGAAATCAGATATATTTTCTGTGGGGAGCCCCTACGGCTCTCTGGAGCTTATCGGGCTAATGTATGTTATATTAGACCGGGACATTAGCTAAGGAGTTCAGACCTACTAGGGACCAGCGCCAGAACCTGGCCCCTTCATAGAGGTTTCAGGGAGCAATGGCCCTGGAAAACCCCCTTGTGGTTGGGGTTTTCCTTATCAGCCATCAACCGGGGTAAAACACCCAGAAAGGTAGGCATAACAAAACAAACCCCACATGGTAAAAAGCTAAAACATAAAACTGAACAGAGAGGTAGAAACGCCCTACAATCCCAAGGAATCGAGCAAACAAGCAAAAATCACACTTTACTGCTGTGCCAATCATCCGCGCAGCCCTCCCCGCCCCGAGAGGGTGGGGGGGGGAGCCCCGGACCTCACCACGCCGGCTGCCTAGCATCAGTTCCGAAGCTAAGCTTCAACCAACTAAAAAAAAACGCCGACCGGTGGGAGGGAGGGTTGCCAGGGAGCCTCCGGGGCTCACCCAGAAAATGGTGTTTCATTACATTCAACGCAGGTTTTCTGTGGGAAGCCCCCTACGACTCTCTGGAGCTTCATACCCAAAGAGAAGGAAAAGAAAGGGCTGACCTGGGAGGCGGCCGCCACAAACTCCGTAACGCGAAGCCGAGATAACAGGCTGCAACCTGCGACCCAAGGCAACAGGAATGCACAGGAGCAGACACACACATAAATAACGGGTGGCCAGGAACCTGTGCGATCCTTAAATCCTTGCGCCCAAAATGAGCACTAGGCGTCACCAACACAGCAGTGAAAGCTGCAAATGTCCGAACAGCACAGGGGCAAGGATAGACCGCAGGCTGGAAGACTTAAAAACTCTGCAGACGACCTGGGAGACCCGAGCCCTGAAACGGAATGAGGGGAACCGGATCAACCCAAAGCGCATCCCCAGACACGGTACGCAGGTAACGGCAAAGAGGCGCAACCGGACAACACAGGACGCACCCCTGGCCGAACCAATCAAGCAACAATAACCCAAGGACCCCTCCGGAAAGCAGCCATCTCGACCGTCGCCAGAAGAACGGAGAAAGGCTGCAAACGTACAAACCACCACCAGTACCAAAGAGTGGACAATTGGACAACCACTTGTCCACTTCCATACAGGAAGTGGACAATCTTGGCTACCAACATCCTCAATCGCCTCTTGGTTCTGTCCTCTTTCCACAACAATCATCACTAGGCAAATGTCTTGTCCCTGATACCTCTACACCATGCTTACATGTACTATCATCTATCATCTGCTTGTCTGTCCAATGGTTCTTGTAAAGTATGAGATGAAGCTGGAGAAGGGTCAAAGGTATGCCAATAGACTGGTTCCAGAACCAAGGAGTATGAGTTACAAGGAAAGGTTGCATGAATTGCACCTCACATCGCTGGAAGATAGAAGGTTTGAGGGTTTGGCTTCCTATATCAATTTCATTTTTGTATCTTTTGGTCACTGACCCTCTCAATTTCTGTTAAATTAATGCTATTTCCTAATTCTGCATCTCTTGTTTTGGTATAAAAACATTTATGCTTTTATCATACATTTCACAAAACTTGACATACATCTCATAAGTAAATATGTTATTGGGATAGGTCAAAGCAAGCATCTTGCAACCCACTCCTATGCTGTTAATCTGTATTGTAATGTCATCCAGAAATAGGTTCAAACACTGGCGGAAACGTCAAATTGTGATTTGACTATAATTGCAGACCACTGGTACAAGACAAATTCATTGTTTGGTAAGCAGTTAAAAATTATAGCAGAATTTTTGAATGGGTCTATATAAACTCAATTACTTCCACAGATGTATTATAACAATATTTACATTATTTGCAAAAAACTAACATATTATGATAGCCGCATTACCCTGGGGTTCAAAATATGATGATAAAACACATTTTGAGGGTTAATACTTTCCAAAAATATTGGAGGAAATGTTAATGACACTGCAAAAATTATTTTCATAAAATAAATGCAATTATTAACAATTGAACAGATTCTTTCAAACCTGAAGGGGGTCTATTAATGGATCCTGAGCGTAGTATATAAACAGCAAGAGGCTGGCATTCAACATCAACTGGTGTTAAGGGTGATGTGTGCGGTGAATGGGATAAGAACCACTCACTGCGCGTCCGCATCCGCTCTGTCTGTCTTTCATGTACCTGATTAAAATAAAAATCAGAGGTTAACCTAAAACTATGAACTCGCAAGGAAATAATTTGTAGTACAGTAACAATTGAACCTAACCCTACCTCATATTTGTGCTGAATTCAGCTAATATGACCATGTAGAGAGTAAGTCACAATAACGTGGATAAAAACTAATAACCCCAATCCCTACACATATGAAAGGAAAGTGATAAGGTTTCGGTCCATCCTAGGCCCTTATGAGACTTGACTTTATACGGGTCCGGGATGGACTAGAATATTGTCACTTATTTCATGTGGGGGTTTGGTTATTAATATGGCAATTTTGACAATGGTCAATATTACATATATAAACAATTCTATAATATCAATGCTTAGTAGAATCATAACATATTTATATTATTAACACTTTGCCTGGCCTATAACTCATACTGCATCCTTAGATGAATATACTCAGTCTAGGCAAGGACGCACCCTGAGTCCTAAATTAAAACATTCGTTAAAAATCCATTTTCTGTGGAGAGCCCCTTCGGCTTCCCGGAGTTATACCGGGCTGACGTGTATATATTAGACCGTGGCAACAGTCACTCGAAGGAGTTCTAGGCCTACTGGGAACCAGAGCCAGAAACTGGCCCCCTCAAGAGAGGCACGAGGAGCAATGGCCTAAAGACATCCCAGTGTAATTGGAAGCAGTCTTTGTCTGCCATCTACCAGGTCAGACACCCAGAAAGGTAGGAATTCCAAAACAAACTACTGCTGGTCAAAAATTGCATACAGAACTCCCCATTCAAAAACAAGGAAACAAATATGACGTCATCACAACCGTAGTGCATCCGTTTGTGCAACCTCCCCCCTCCTCCCTGCGAGGGGGAAGGGGGAGTCCCAGACCTCCACAATGGCAACTTTCCTGAGTTCAAGAGGCTGTTGTGTTGGTGACGGTCGATTGCTCTGGCTCCACTCTTTGCACAGTGCTGCTTAGGGGGCGTTATTTCCAAATTTGACCAAAATATGCAATAAATGAAAACTCGTTCGATTTCAATCAAACTTTTTTGACAAGTTGTATATGAAAAGGGTTTCGCCTGGTCCAAGTCTCAGTATCGTAGCATAAATAAGGAGAAAGAAAAAAATATTGAATGTGTCAAAAATTGTCCAAAATCATTAAAAACAAGTATGAAACAAAAGTGTCAACTGAAATCATGTCTATGACTCTCAGCTATCACATTAGCATATAAAAACAAATTATAATTAGTTTTATTAAAAAATTAGTTAAAAAAATTTTGCCTCTTTTGTTTATTGGGCAATTTGCATGAAACTTATACACCTGACTGCACGTAAGCCTATCTGTAAAGGTGCCAATTTTGGAGGAAATTGGTTAGTGTCAACCTCAAGTCACAGATGGCAACACCTTAGACTTTTTTTTACTTATTTATTTTCAAGTAACAAACGTTCAAATATCCCTTTCATTTCTTATTCAGTTTATATAAAACTTACACCTTATATGTAAAGTTTATGTCCAAAATCTTAAGGAAGCATTTTTTCCAAAGTTCATTTATTGATTTTATAAATAGCAATAAACATGATATATTTGCATAATATTTGGGGGTACTTTGACTATTTGTATTAGGAAAACTAAAGACTTTTGGAAAATCCCATCCTCTAGATCCTTTATTATATGCTAATGTGTTAGAAATGTGTCATAGAATGATTATATCTGAAAGGTGTGGTTGTAAAAACTTGAAAATGTGTAAAATTTGTTGAAAAAATAAAAAAATAAAAAAATCTCCCTTACTATTTAGGCTGCAGCCCTTTTCATATACAACTAGTCAAAAAATATTGGTTGACACTGAACAACTTTCACTTTTCCAGATATCCCCTCCTTAGCAGTGTTGTTGCTCTGTGTTGGTGATGTGTGAGCCAGGAGTAACACAAGAGTACTGGGGCTGCATGCACCTAGGGCCACCTTCCCTAGGTGCCCTGTAAATACTGCCTTTGCGGCTTAGTGTTATCTTTCC